>NC_047514.1:1228838-1231338 GCF_902827115.2 Pseudochaenichthys georgianus | reverse complement strand
ATTGTAGGATAGCCTTTTTATTTTTTTACAAATGTACCGGTAGTCCAATTACATCTTCTTTGAATGTGACACCAAGGGACTATTTTACCTTCTTTTGGTATACTGATTATCCTTTTACATGTAATCCGTTACTCCTCAGAAAGCTACCAGACCTTTTAGACTTCACCTCCAGAACACCGTGTTTTGCATAACATTTTTGTACAGCGTCTTTATTTCTCACTGTCTCACCCAGGATATAAATTGTGATGCTCCGGTGGCATGAAGTCAAACTCCTGAACAAAGAGGGTCCAGACTGTGAGTTCAAAAGTGTAATCCTGTTTACAGTGATCAACAGATTGTATCTTATATCATCGTCTTCCCGTCTGAACGCAAGCTCCATTTTTACTGTACGCTCACAAGAGGTGGACGGAGTACTAGTAGCAACATGTACAAATACTTCCTTCCAAGTAAAAGTAGAAATATATTGGCACCTAAATGTTCTTCAGTACCAAAAGTGAAAGTCCTTGCTTAATGACACATTTAGGAATGATATCAAATGACTGTATTATGACTATTGATGCATTCATGTGTTCTTCACAGCTGGGAAAGGTAGCGCTCATTTTCATTACTGATAAACTAAGCCAAGAATGATACGTTAATGTGTATTAGTTGATTCATATTTTGTATTGGTAAAAATCTGATCTGTAAAGTAACCAAAGCAGTCAGTTAAATGTAGTGGACAATATTAGCCTCTAACTTGTAGTGGAGTAGAAGTACAAAGTAGCATAAACATTTTTGTATTACTATTGTATTGTAAAAGTTCAACGCAAATGTACTCAATTACATCCCACGTCTGCAGTACCAGAGTGTAGGAATACACGGTTTCAGTAAAAGTCCTCAAAATGTTACTCAAGTGAAAGTAGAAAAGTATTATCATCAAAATATACCTAAAGTACCAAAAGTAGTCGTTGTGCAGATTGGTTCATTTCAGAATAATATATATGATATGTTTTATAATGATTGATCATGAAAGTGTTCTCAAAGCTGGTGGAGGTGCAGCTAGTCTGAATGGCTTTGTAGACTGCAGGGTAGCTGGTGAAGGTGCAGCTAGTCTGAAGTACTTTGTAGACTGCAGGGTAGCTGGTGGATTTACTCCAGGTGGAACTAAAGTCTGATTCAACACTTGATTAGATTTCACATCATTCATCCACATCTGTGAAGTAACTAAAGGGATTAAATACATGCAGTGGAGTAGAAGTACAAAGTAGTATACATTTAAAATACTCAAGTAAGCTACCAGTAGCTCAAAATTGTACTTAAAGGTGGGGTAGGTCATTCACTTCAGAAACACTTTTTGTTTTTTCTTAACATCCCGATAGCAATGAACACATGAAATGCTTTGACAATAAATATATACAAATATCTCACCTGTGGAAGCCGTGGCGCTGTAAAAAGCACGACCAATCATCTGAGCCGGCCCGGCTAAAGTAACTGGATGGCCTACCTGCCTGTCAGCCGTCCATCTTGTTCGTGTGTGTTGGAGGAGGCGCTCTGTGAGGAAGTCTGAAGGAAGGGGCAGATTTTTTTCGGTTGTGTACTTTCAAATGTAAGCACACTTGAGCTGGTTTCTTCATTCTTACCTACCCTACCTTTAAGTACATTACTTGAGTACATGTACTTAGTTACTTTACACAACTGCATACAGGTTACATATCACTGATACAGAAGTACTGTAAATGAACTGTACACCATGACGTATTCTCTGGCACCTGAGCAAGGAAGTGAAGGGTCGGATGAGTCATCCTGTTGGGTTTCATGTACCAGTTCTGTTTTCGTCTACTTCATCTTGACTGTCTTATGGTTTCATTATTTCTTCAGATTGAATAGCATCCTGTGGCTGAACTTCACTAGGGTCCTTCCTACCATCCAGGCGCCATCATGGCTGACGCAGTGAACGCCCTGCCCTTCTTCTATGGCAACATCACCAGGGAGGACGCGGAGGAATACCTGCAGCAGACGAGCACCAGCAACGGCTCCTATCTGCTGCGGCAGAGCAGGAACTACCTGGGGGGCTTCGCTCTGTCCGTGCTGCACTCCAGCCGCTGCTACCACTACACCATCGAACGAGACCCCAATGAGACGTTCGCCATCGCCGGAGGGAAGAACCACAGGAGCCCCGAGGAGGTGATCGACTACCACTCGCAGGAGATGGATGGTCTGGTGTGTCTGCTGAAGAAGCCCTGCAACAGACCCAAGAACATGCAGCCCAAGGTGGGGCCGTTTGAGGACCTGAAGGAAAAACTGATCCGGGAGTATGTGAAGCAGACGTGGAATCTGGCGGTGAGTCGATACTCTTAGTCAACTCGTAGAAGGAAGGTCAGGGAGAATAGAAGAAGACAGGGGTGTCCAAACTACGGCCCGGGGGACAATTGTGGCCCGTTGTCCATTTTGAATTGGCCCTCATCAAATTCAAGAAGTATAATGGAATACGGCCCACAAATGAAACTTGTGCTTGTCTTAT
>NC_047514.1:1128838-1223838 GCF_902827115.2 Pseudochaenichthys georgianus | reverse complement strand
TCGTCAGAGGGCGAAGGAGGACATGCAGGGCGAATTATTCCCCAACACATCTCAAAATATAAATAGAAAGAAACCAGCATTAGAGTCGGGTCTCGGGGTAGCAGTTCCAGCAGAGAGCCCCAAACTTTCTTTTCCCCTCATCAACCAGCTCTGACTGGGGGTCCCAAGGCGCTCCCAGGCCAGCGAAGAGATATAGTCCCTCCACCTGGTCCTAGGTCTACCCCTTGGTCTCTTCCCAGCTGGACGTGCCTGGAACACCTCCCTAGGGAGGCGCCCAGGTGGCATCCTAACTAGGTGCCCGAAAATGGTGGTAGAGTACCCACCTCGTATGCCTCTTCAAACATATCTAATAGAGGGGGGAGTAATTTGTCTGGAAACGATTTATAAATCTCTGTAGGGATCCCATCTGGTCCTGGTGTCTTCCCGCTTCCGACATTTCCTTAACAGTTAAATACTTATTGCACATATTAAACCTGGAACTAACAAAGCTTAAATTATTGCCTATAAAAACAACATTAAATAATCAGCTGCATTCATTTCTTACGGCTCTATCTGCAGCTTTTACAGAGTCATTTCTTATGAGTACATTTTCCCTCAGGCCAACAACAGCTTCAACAAAACTATTCCCCTCAAAGAGAAACCCAAACATGCCCTGTTGCCGTGAGAGACAAAGTGCAGAAGGAAACATCCATTGAACTCAGGTTGCTGCTCTGTGATGCTAGCTCAGATACTTGGCATCTCATCAGGGTGCAAGGTCATCAATGTTTGGGCTCAGGCTCTGGGCGGAGGAGACCCTCAGGATGGAGTGAAGGTGGCGTGCAATATACCGGCGGGCCAGAATTAGAAATTATCCTGCGGGCCGAAATGAAATCCACTAAATAGTCAACTGTTGTGTGTGTGCTGCTGGCCGAACATCTTGTGTTAGGTATCACATAGCAAGGTTCGGTCCCTTTTGAATATAAACTTAACACAAAAAGTAACTGTAGAATTGTTCATTTCTACTATTTAATTTCTACTCATGATTTTCATGCTGCTGCTGTAACGCAAACATTTCCCAATTTGGGATCAATAAAGTACGTCTCATCTTATTTCAAGCGTTGGGAAAGCGCGTTGTACGTGACTGTGTTCAGAAGACGATGCGTTGGAGATGTGCTTCATTCTCCATGTCTGCTTATTCTAAACTTAACACAAAAAATGTCTTTGGTAGATGATTTCTTTGCTGTAACAATGCTTCTCTGCAACACATCTTACACCGTTGGAAAGCCTGTTGATTTCCCTCACTAATGCTGCCATGTTTGTGAGGAACATGCATCTGAGGGATAAGCAGCAGAGCGGAGTATGTGGGCAGCGACAAATCTCCTCTAATGCCAAACAGCTTTCATTTGCTGTTGAATCTTGTTCGGTTGCTAAATATAATTCACATCTAAGAAGTCAGAGTATAAATGAAACACACTTCATGTTCCTCGTCTTGTGGTGCAGGATTCGGCAGAGGGATACGAACGGATCCTACGCTCTGTGTTTACTGCATGAAGGACAAGTCATGCATTATCGTATCGACCGGGACCGGACGAGCAAGCTCTCCATCCCCGACGGAAAGAAGTTTGACACCCTGTGGCAGGTACACGGATTCTCACATTTACACTCATTTCCATGTGGATTTTTTAACTATGAAACTAGGATTATGGGTTAAGTTTCCATGGTGGAGGTCTCAAGTGTTTCTCAGTGACGGCCACTCATTGGTGACGTCCTTATCTTGAGTCTCTGGTCCGTCTGCACGTCTAAATCGTAGGTTCCTAAAATGCACATTTCTTTGACACGAACATCCACCTTGTCCGTCAAAGGTCATGGTCACTGTGAGCTCTTAAAAAACATTTAAGGCATGGGTGAAATGTAACTAAGTACATTCACTTAAAGGTGGGGTAGGTAAGTTTGGAGAAACCGGCTCGAGAT
This sequence comes from Pseudochaenichthys georgianus, assembly GCF_902827115.2. NCBI lineage: Eukaryota > Metazoa > Chordata > Actinopteri > Perciformes > Channichthyidae > Pseudochaenichthys > Pseudochaenichthys georgianus. The sequence continues at coordinate 1,221,888 of NC_047514.1, read as the reverse complement.
CGCTAGAATTTGAAAATACTAGACCGGAGAAAATCTGCCACTTCCTCACAGAGCCCCTCCTCCAACACACACGAAGGCGCACATGACCAATGAGGGCACGAGATAAGTTTGTGCCCCGATGGAAGGCTGACAGGCAGGTAGGCCATCCAATCCGTTTAGCCGTTGTACTTTTTACAGTATTACGGCTTCTACAGATGACATTTTTGTATGGATTTTTTGTCAAAGCACTTCAGATATTCATTGCTATCGGGATGTTAAGAGCATTCCATGGAATATAACAAAGTGTATCTCGAGCCGGTTTCTGAAACTTACCTACCCCACCTTTAAGTATTGTACCAAAAAATTTACAAGAACTTGTACGTTATTTCCGTATTTCCTTTAATGCCACTGTTTAATTCACCTCCACAACAGTCTAACAATATATTTTTGCAGAGTAAGTCACTATTTACTTCACAAATTAGTATTTTTGCAGAAAAAACACTTCATAAAATATGATAATTTGTTATAAATGAAACAAGTCAACAGTTTTTTATGTACAAAAGAAGCTTGGTCGATTGCTCAACTATAGCCAATTGAGGGATACATAATTGGAATCTTTAAACACAACATAAGTCATTTTCAAATGTATTTTGGAGTTCAAAATATTTGTATAATAATAGTTTTTTGGCCACATCTCAATAACTTGTGCTAATTCTGACAATACGATGCAAAGGTTTCATTGGATCAAGTGATGAAGAGCTGACATTTTGGACATTGATGAATTCATATTTATGACCGTGTGGAGCAACGGTAGCACCTGACTCCAGATCAGAAGGGTGTGTGTTCAGTTTACGTCAGGGTCAGAGGATCTGACCTTTATTTCTGGCCTTATTTTGAATACAGCGTGATGTCCTTTGTAAGATGCATACACAAAAGCCACATGTCTACGCCGTGTTGGACGGCAGTAGCTCCGTCTGTAGGGACTTTGCATGGAAGCCTCCCTTCGGGGGTCGTTATATATGATATCTGATATGTGCACTTCTCTCCTCTCCACAGCTGGTGGAGCACTACTCATACAAACCAGACGGCCTGCTGCGAGTGCTGACAGAGCCCTGCTCCAGACCTGAAGGAGACATGGGTACGAACACTCACAAACAAAGCAAAACACGTCTACAGAAAGAATAGAAGTGCACATGTATGCATTCTGACAACTGAGAGAGCAGGGATATATATTTCACGTTATTTATATTTCTCATCTGCCGTGTTATAGGGATGATCGGACGACCACCACTCCCCCGGGACCATCCTGGGATAACTTCTGCCTTTGTAAGTGTGTGTGTGGGTGTGTGTGTGTGTGTGTGTGTGTGTGTGTGTGTGTGTGTATTCTCATGGTCCTGTGCTTACAGTATACCTACAAAATAGGAAGTGAGGTCCACTCAGTTGATCACAAATGTGTGTCTGAAATGAGTTTGAAACATATATTTGTTTTTTTTGTATTCTATGTTTAATGAAAACAAGATTTCAACATAATATTATAATTATGTCAATTGTAAATCAGAATTTCCTTGCTGGAATCTGTTCCCACTGTAATGATCACATGGCTGACCCTAAAATGAACAGATCTCTCCGTGATAACCTCTGACTTTTCTGTTTTCAGCAAAATGCAGCCGGTGGACTCTTCAACAAAATCAAAACTCAACTTCCCATACCCGGTATCAAAAAGGTGCACACACACACACACACACACACACACACACACACACACACACACACACACACACACACACACACACACACACACACACACACACACACACACACACACACACACACACACCACACACACACACACACACACACACACACACACACACACACACACACACACACACACACACACACACACACACACACACACACACACACACACACACACACACACACACACACACACACACACACACACACACCTTCTGGCCACAGCAGCCTCCCTGGACGTGGTAAATTGCTAACTCATGTTCAGGACGGAGTAAGGACTCAGTCCTGCTCCAGTTTAGTGAGATTGGTGATCCTATGAATTCTTCTCTACCGCCACCCGCAGGTCAACATCTTCTCCTATCCAGCGAAACATCTTTTCGATGATAAGATGTATTGTAGTTTAGCTTTTAAGTTTACATCTCAAACCCAGTCAAATAAAATTCCCTTGTTCAATTTAACATCAAACAAAACCTGCTCAAAGCCTCAGCTGACACTCAGGCCCAATCCCAAACCGCCCCCTACACACTACCCCTACACACTACCCCTACACCCTACCCCTACACACTACACACTACCCCGACACCCTACACCTACACACTACCCCTACACCCTACCCCTCCACCCTACCCCTACATCTCCACACTAACCCTACACCCTACCCCGACACCCTACCCCTCCACCCTACCCCTACACACACTACCCCTACACCCTACCCCTACATCCTACCCCTACACACTACCCCCTACACACTACCCCTACACACTACCCCTACACACTAACCCCTACACACTACCCCTACACCCTACCCCCACATCCTACTCCTCCACCCTACCCCTAGACCCTACCCCTCCACACTACCCCTACACCCTACCCCTACATCCTACCCCTACACACTACCCCTCCACACTACCCCTACATCCTACCCCTACACACTACCCCTACACCCTACCCCTCCACACTACCCCTACACACTACCCCTCAGTTTGCGCGTTCGCACGGAGGGTCCGCCACATTAAGTGATGTTCCAAACCAACGAGTGTGGAGCGGTGTGGAGGGGGAGTGGGCTATCAAGCCATCAAACAGCGGCCGTTTCTCAGGCCCAATCCCAAACCACGCCCTACACCCTACCCCTACACACTCCCCCTCCGTGACGGGGTGATGGAGGGACTAAATACACCGGTCAGGTAGAGACCCACCTCCCGCTCCACACCGCTCCACACTCGTTGGTTTGGAACAGCACTTAATGTGGCGGAACCTCCGCGCGAAGGCGCAAACGGAGGGGTAGTGTGTAGGGCGTGGTTTGGGATTGGGCCTCGTTCAGCCTGAATAACACCGTTGGCCTGCTCTCTCTCTCTTCTTCTACCCATTAAATGCAGATGATGTCCTCTCTGCAGCCCCAGCACTGCCCTCAATGGCTCCTTACTGCAGGGTGATGGAGTGACATTTAACTCACTCATGTTGCACGTATTTGAGTGGCTTACATGAAGTTATGAACGAATCAAACCTGAAAGGGAACCAGAAATTCTCTTTATTTACCTATACAGTCATCGTCTATCACTATAATCAGATTGCAGGTTGTATTCCAGCAGTGCACCATGTACAGTATACGCTTTATGTTTTTCTCAAACATTGTCTCCTCTCATAACCTGACAGTCGGGCCGGGGGTCTCGACAAAGCACTTCAGATCTCAACCCGTATGAATCCAGCGTGCCGGATTACCCAGAAGCCGGCAAAGGTAAGCCAATTCAAAATATAGACTCGTTAGCGCACCTTAAAACGAAAGGAGCCTTTGTTCGGTTGCTAACGTGGTGTGATTAGACTTCTTAACACGCTCTCTTAAAGAGGCATGTCGAGAGGCCTCAGAAGCAGTTCAGTACTTCGGTGAATAAAACCACATTGCTCTGATCTACTCATCCGCTTAAACACCCTAAATAATTATAACACAACTGGCCCTTTCAATAGAACTCTTCAGAAAAAGGCAGAAGGAGTTTGATGCTGTTGAACTGCTGGAGAGCATTCAATCAGACGGGACACCTTACCGAGGCATTTAGTTGACTGAATTTAGCAGTAATTTGGTTTTATTCTTCTACCTCTTAAAGGTGGGGTAGGTAAGTTTGAGAAACCGGCTCGAGATTCACTTGTTGTTATATTCCATGGAATGCTCTTAACATCCCGATAGCAATGAATGTCTGAAGTGCTTTGACAAAAAATCCATAACAAAACATCACCTGCTGTGGAAGCCGTGGCGCTGTAAAAAGCTCGACCAATCATCTGCTTCGGCCCGGCTAAAGTAACTGGATGGCCGACCTGCCTGTCAGCCTTCCATCTGGGCACAAACTTATCTCGTGCCCTCATTGGTCATGTGCGTGTGTGTTGGAGGAGGGGCTCTGTGAGGAAGTGGCAGATTTTTTTCGGCTGTGTATTTTCAAATTCTAGCGCACTCGAGCTGCTTTCTCCATTCTTACCGACCCCACCTTTAAGACTGAGACATTGTCTATAGCCTAAAAGGGTGTAAAATAAATGTGGTGATGACAAATGGTGTAAAAGCTGATTAACAGACCAGTCAAATTTGACCAGGTACACCAAAGTAGAGAGTAGGAGAAACAAACACAACAGGAGGTTAAATAAAAGGTGTGTGTGGAGGGAGAAAGTCAATGTGGAGTCCAGGGGAAGTGGCACGGTGGCTGAAGGGAGGGAAAGAGACGCAGAATGGGACAGAACCAGGATAATGGTCGATGTGCATGCTGTCATTTCACTTTTTGTTTAACGATACAATATACGATACGATAAGACTTCTGGATTCAGCGGAGGAGAGGATTGTCTGGAGCTCAAAGGATGCTTCAGTTTGACTTTATTGAATCGAGGGCTTTTTGGAAGGCGATGAGAACGACCTTCTCTCGTGTGACCTGGTCCTTTCTCCCTCAGAGGCCATGCCCATGGACACAGACGTTTACGGGCCGTACGCAGACCCAGACGAGCTGAGGAGCTCCACAGTGGATCGAAGCCAGCTGTTCCTGGAGGACGGAGAACTGGGATCCGGGAACTTTGGGACTGTCATCAAGGGCACCTACATCATGAGGAAGTATGCTCAAACACGCAACGTCACACCGACATACACACAACACCACGCTGATGATCTTGGGGATAAAACTAGATACTGGCAAAGTTATTTACAGCAAGAAGTCAAGATAACATCTGCTGCAATCTCTAAAGATCATAGAATACAATGTACAGCTAATAACCAAATTAAATGGCCGACTCCAACATCCCATTGTCTTTGCTGGGATTTAAATAAGGCTCTGAATAATGATGTATACTTTTTGTAATCCCTTGCAGCAACTAGATCAGTGCAACTTACGGCCTCTTTTTGAGTTGTTACTCTAAATCAAATCAAATCAAATGTATCCAGCCCAATGTCACAAAACACGTCTGTCTCACAGATCAACACACATGAACGACAACATAAAAAGATACAATAAATTACAAGATAGGATGTAAAATACAAATAAAATAGATTTGAAATGGAATGAGGGTAGTGGTGGTCTAATGGATAGTGAGGTGGGCTGAAGATCAGAAGGTTGAGGGTGAGTTCAAATCCCGCCAGGAACACCACCACTAGTGTGCCCTTGAGTAAGGCACTTAGCTCTTAGTTACTCCAGGGAGAATGTCCCTGTAATCGGTCATTGTAAGTCGCTTTGGATAAAAGCGTCAGCTAAATGTAATGTAAATGAAATATACAATTAAATGAAATACAATTAGGTTAGATTAGATATACCTTATTCAACCAAAATTGGGAGATGTTTGTGTCACAGCAACTCGTTTATTATACATGTAGTAAATCAGATAAAGATACAGATGTACATGTTTTTCAAATATGAATTGAAACTTGTTTTGCTTGTTGTAATTACTCCGCCATCCCTTAACACTGACTTTAAATGGATCCTGCAGTGGAGGGTTGTATTAAAAAGACTGTAACTATACACCGTAAAAACTCGAAATCTTGCCAAGATTCGTTTAGTATCTAGTATCTTGATATAAGACAAAATAACTTAAGAAGTAACAATGCAGTGAGATATAGGGGCTTGTTTTTAGACAATGTTGTTAAGTCTCTTGAAATTATCTTATTTTGAGTTGTATCTCAGATTAAACAAGGTTTGTCAAGCTGCTGTGGTATTTGTAAAAGAAGGATCAGCTGGTTTCAAGAAATACAGCTTACTTGATTTTAGAAAAACACATTTTTATTGGAAAATCATCAGAAATTAGAAAAATGTTGAGCATTTTTTGCTTATTTCCATTCATGAATCTGGTAAAATAGTTCAAAATAAGTTCCCGCAACTAACTACAAGATCCCATTCATCTAAATATCCCACATTAATTCAAGAAAGCTAATTTTCACTTATTCTTTTGGCAGATTCTTCAACTTGTAACGAAAACAACTCGTTTTTTACATGATTTTGAGCAGCATTTTTTCCAGTGTCAACTTCAAAGTAAACTTATCTAGATTCTAAAAATGTGTATCTTGTGATCTGGTTTCTCTTCATGTTGCCTCTCTCACTTCCTAAATACCCTTCTTTGTAAAGATGGTTATAGAAACCGAAATCTATTGAAATGTGTTTAACTGTTATCTTGCTCGTACACAATATTTATAGAGTCAACAGAACAATGTGACAGAAGATATTTAGGATCAAAAATGATTTTATTTGGAAGAAAACCTGCCTTTCATGAAGCATATCCAGCCTGTACACCAACACTGAAACACATGAGCACAGACCACAGTTTAAAAAAGCAGAAATAGCAGAAATAGAGCTGACAGGAAATGCTCCGTTTTAGTTGAACACACAGTTAAGAGCAAAACAGTCAGATTCTGTAATAGCTTTCCCCCATGCCATCAGACTGCTGAATATTAAGTAGACCAGTAACATAGAGATTATATTATGCTGTGTAAAGCGCACATATTTTCTATATAGTATGTGTAAGGGAAACTTCTGCAGCAATGGAGAGTCAGGACTCAGAGAGACACGGGACGAGCAGGAGTTCTGATGTCAAACACGGATCTTTAATACAAGTATCGGCCGGAGAAATTCACATCACAAGTCACACAGTCAAAGGTTCTGACTGCCCGGGTGGGTTGCCATGTCAAATCTGCCGCGCCTCTCTCTCGATAGCCCTTTTAACTAGTTCAGAGAGAGTAAACAACATATTTGGGGAGATAGACTAAACAGCTGGGCACCCTGAATCACTTGCGTCTGACCCTTAATGGCCTCGAAGCCAGTGTTCCCACAGCCGTAAACCATTTTGTGACCGAGAGTTGAACTGGTTTATCAAGATAGCTGGAGCCTCCCATTAACAGAGCCTGGGTTGGTCGTAAATGTCAACACACAGAAAAGGTTAAATATCTTAGGAGTAAGACAGAATTATTCCCTCACTATTTTATTTATACGTATAGTAAGTCTTTATATTTTAAACGCACACTTTATCTTTAATTTTATCAGCACCAAGTCACTATTATTTATTTATATGTACAATTTTAGCAAGTTTTTATATTGTCCTGTTCCTGTAAGCCAGTACAACGAAATTTCGTTTTAATAGTACCCTCTGTGTCTTGTTGAAATGACAATAAAGTATGTCTATCTATCTAAGCTCACACACACTGTTATGAACATATAGGTTCACCTGCTGAATTAAAAACACAACAAATGAACCAAAGAAAGTGAAAACCATAAAGCAGGTTCCGGCAAAAAAGCTGATCCAAGTCTTAACTTTTATAAAGTGAGATTTTTTCATAAACGTGAGATTTTTTCATAAAAGTGAGATTTCTTTCCAGAAAAGTGAATTTTTTTTCAAAAAAGTTAGAAATATATAAAAAGCCAGGAATAAAAAAAAAGGTGAGATTTTGTGGGGGAAATGAGAATCTTTCTAAAATGTCCGATTTCTTTCTGAAAAAAATGAGATTTTTCAGAATTTAGAAAAAAACAAACAAAAGAAAAAGAAAATCTGAATTCGGAGAATATTTAAAAGAAGATGATTTAGGCTACGTGTGAAAAATAATAAGATCTCATAAAGCAGATTCAGGCTGTACGCGTATAGACGAACTCTTAAAGTATTATCCTACAGAACAGCACAGTTTACAGAGAAGAGATAACATCTGATCATTTACAACAAACACTAGATAACTATCTTGACGACACAGGTCGGTTCTTTGCAACGGGCGTTTATTATTGGCGTTTAATCTTAAAGCCTCCCTTCTTCCATTGAGAACTACAAGGATGTGGCTCAGTGGTTGGTGCGCTAAACTTCGAACCAGGGGTTAGCAAGTTCGAGTCCCACTGCAGTCAGCATGTCGTTGTGTCCCTGGGCAAGACACTTCACTCCAAATTGCTCTCGTGGGGATTGCCCACAGTACTGAATGTATGTAAGTCGCTTTGGATAAAAGCGTCTAACAACTGTAATGTACAACAACGAACAACGAGCAACATTATACATGTGCCAAACACATTAGCATAGTGTGATACAAATATATGAATACAAATAGGACATGACGAAAACATGAAACAAATACCTCGTTGGCCGCTTGTCGTGAAAGGAGATTCATTTCTGAATAACTTTATGTCACAGTGACAACTTTATGTCACGGACTGCAGCAGAGCTTCAATAAAGACATCAACCCACGTTGAGTTGTCCAGTGCATCACACAGCACTGGGCATGGGCATGAACATTAGTTCCTAGGCACAAGAAACAACAAGCACTTACGGTCACAATGTAGTTATCTGTCTGCATATTGGTGAAACGGTACGTCCACACAGCAGCTTTAGAAGAATCTTCCACCGCTTCCAACGCTTCTCTGCCCGTTGACTTTGAAAGGGGATGACGTCACTTTGCCTCGCTTTTCGCCGAACTGCATTGTGGGGGAGCGAAGCGAAGATTTCCAGGATTCAAAAGTTGAGCAATGTTCAACTTTTGAAGCTGAGCTGGAAGCGCCAGCCAATCAAACACGTTTATGCAAATCTGACAGTAGAAGCACTAGCCAATCAAACCGCGTGTAAGCAGGGAGAGCCAGACCGCAGTTCATTTCCTCATATTCCAAACGAGAAGTTACGGGAGCAAATCACCCGGTTCTTTACGACCAGAACTATTAACGGGATACAAACCGGAGGAACATCGCAAAAAATCCCCAAGCTTTCAGACACGCCTAGCTCCAAGATTTTTGAAAAGCTGCTGTGTGGACGTACCGTAACATATAAAACAAAAACATTTTTAATATGACATGAAATACAGGCTTTATTTATTGAATTGAACTTTGAAATAAATTATGTTATTCTTTTTAAATAAGGCAACTTTTTTACGTCATTTACAAACACTATATATGGTCTTTTTAGTTTACTGCTAACATTGTAATCCTGCTAGTAATCCCACATGTTTACTCCCCATGCCTGGTTGTTGATCGTTGTTTTAAACCCTCCCTGTGTGTTAGGACAAGGAAGTCAGTCGCAGTGAAAATCCTGAAGAATGATGACAACAACCAGTCGATGCACGAGGAGATGCTGCGAGAGGCCAACGTCATGAAGCAGCTGGACAACCCCTACATCGTGCGGATGATCGGGATCTGTGAGGCGGAGAGCCTGATGCTGGTGATGGAGCTCGCTGATCTGGGGCCGCTCAACAAGTTCCTGCAGAAACACAAGTACGTACTCCGAGAGGATCCTGATCATCCTCTGCAACAATCTATAACTCCAGAGAGGACAAAAGTACACACATCCTTCACTCAAGTAGAAGTACAGATACTCGTGTTTAAAAATAATCTGGTGAAAGTAGAAGTACTGACTAAACTTCTTTACTGAAGTCAAAGTAAAGAGGCTTTGAAGTGTACTTCAGTAGAAAGTACCCATAGCTAGCAGCTGCTTTAAAGAGTACCTGACCTCCCTTTATATCAATAGAACAATAATGTCATTGTTAGCTAATGAATGTTTCCATGCTGAACAACGGCAACATGACAACGTTTCCATTGGTCCCTCTTCTTTAGAGAAGACCAGGAAGTGATGGATACACGGATCGTGTTCCAACCAATAGGCACGCAGTGACTCTAAAGAATAATGACCACGCACCAACACACATTCAGACTAAAGGAACCAGCTGTTTGGAAAATGAGAGAAGTAGAAAGTACAGGTATTTGAGTTCAACATGTAAGAAGTAGAAAGTAGAGGTATTTGTGTTCAACATGTGAGAAGTAGAAAGTACAGGTATTTGTGTTCAACATGTAAGAAGTAGAAAGTACAGGTATTTGAGTTCAACATGTAAGAAGTAGAAAGTACAGGTATTTGAGTTCAACATGTAAGAAGTAGAAAGTACAGGTATTTGTGTTCAACATGTGAGAAGTAGAAAGTACAGGTATTTGTGTTCAACATGTAAGAAGTAGAAAGTACAGGTATTTGTGTTCAACATGTGAGAAGTAGAAAGTACAGGTATTTGGGTTCAACATGTAAGAAGTAGAAAGTACAGGTATTTGTGTTCAACATGTGAGAAGTAGAAAGTACAGGTATTTGGGTTCAACATGTAAGAAGTAGAAAGTACAGGTATTTGAGTTCAACATGTAAGAAGTAGAAAGTACAGGTATTTGTGTTCAACATGTGAGAAGTAGAAAGTACAGGTATTTGTGTTCAACATGTAAGAAGTAGAAAGTACAGGTATTTGAGTTCAACATGTAAGAAGTAGAAAGTACAGGTATTTGAGTTCAACATGTAAGAAGTAGAAAGTACAGGTATTTGGGTTCAACATGTAAGAAGTTATTGTAAAAAGTCGTCAGAAAAATAAGTAGTGGAGTAAATTACTGATACCAGAAAGATGTCCTTAAGTGCAGTAACGAAGTATTTGTACTCCACTACTTCCCAACTCTGGGAGTAACTAAGTACATTTACTCAAGTACTGTACTTAAGTACACATTTGAGGTGTTTTATGCTACTGTGTACTTCTACTCCACTACATGTATTTAATACCTTTAGTTACTTCACAGATCTGGATGAATGATGTGAAATATAACCAAGTGTTGAATCAGACTTTAGTTCCACCTGGAGTAAATCCACCAGCTACCCTGCAGTCTACAAAGTACTTCAGACTAGCTGCACCTTCACCAGCTTTGAGAACACTTTCATGATCAATCATTATAAAACATATCATATATATTATTCTGAAATGGACCAATCTGCACAATGACTACTTTTACTGTCGCTACGTCAACTATATTTTGATTATAATACTTTTCTACTTTTACTTGAGGAACATTTTGAATACAGGACTTTCACTGAAACAGAGTATTCCTGGTAAATCTACTTTTACTGAAGTACAATATCTGAGTACTTCTTCTACCTCTGCTAACTACAGTGCTAATAAAGTCAGAATAAGCACTTTTAATCTCCCAAGTTTAAAGGTTGATCCCTCTGAATCTTGAGTTCAGAATCTAAGGCAGCCAGCTTTATAATAAACGTTGAATTGATCCTAGGCAGACCACCGTAAAGAACATCACGGAGCTGGTGCACCAGGTCTCCATGGGGATGAAGTACCTGGAGGAGCATAACTTCGTGCACAGAGACCTCGCCGCCCGCAACGTGCTGCTCGTCACGCATCACTACGCCAAGATCAGCGACTTCGGACTCTCCAAAGCTGTGGGCGAGGACCAAAACTACTATAAGGTACTAAGGGGGGTGGGGGTTCAGATCATTTGTTTTGCATCAAGCATCAAGTCAATCCAGGCCCATGGATGCATATTCCATGGTCTATCAAAGCGAAATTGTTAAGTGGGGAAATATTACTAAGAACTATCCCAATAAGTTGCACAAGCTGACATTATAAAGCTGCTTTCTGAAAAATTGAATTGGAAATTACCAATAAATGTAGACGATAAATTGATGCCTCTGAGCTGCTCTAGCAATGCAGTATATTTCCACTTTAAAGGAAGTCTTGGTGAAGGTCAAACATGCAAATACCTCTTTCATCTCTGCATAAAAACAAATAAATACCAAGCATTGAAGTGACTGCAATATTTACAAGACCTTTTCTGTTTATTGTGTATTTGAGTTTGAAGAGAGCATGTTCGGGCCCAGCCCTATATAATTACTCTGTTTGCGATCATCGTCATATCACAAATATGTAATCCGAGGCTGCAAAATGACCAGTATAAAATGAAATCATTCCCACTGTGTCTCCTCCTCCCTCAGGCCAAAGGTCATGGCAAGTGGCCGGTGAAATGGTACGCTCCCGAGTGCATCAACTACTTAAAATTCTCTTCCAAAAGTGACGTGTGGAGCTTCGGGGTGCTCATGTGGGAGGGCTTCTCCTACGGACAGAAACCTTACAAGGTATGAACTAACGCAAGGCAACCAGAGACATGATGACGTACAGTTACTAACACAGTTACTAACACAGTTACTCACGCAGTTACTCACACAGTTACTAACGCAGTTACTCGCGCAGTTACTCACACAGTTACTCACACAGTTACTCACACAGTTACTCACACAGTTTTTATGGAAAGTGAACAGCAGGTGTGGGAAGAAGTATTCAGATGTTGTACTTGAGTAAAAGTAGAAGTACCAGAGTGTATGAATACTCTGTTACTAGTACAAGTACTGCATTGAAAATCTTACTTGAGTAAAAGTACAAAAGTATCGGCATCAAAATGTACCAAAAGTAGAATAATGCATAATAGCTCATGCCTAATTTATTCTTTCTTTAACAGCTGGTAAAGGTTTTTTTCTTTACTTTATAAACTGCTGCTGGATATTTTAACCTGTATTTAATGTATATGAAATAATTTACTTTTTTTTTGTTTTTGCTAAGAATCTGAATCTGTGAAGTAACGAAAGCTGTCAGATAAATATAGGAGTAAAAAGTACCATATTGGCTTCTAAAATGTAGAGAAGAAGTATTAAGTAGCATACAATGGAAATACTCAAGTAAAGTACCTACAAATTGTACTCAAGTACAGTACTTAAAAATGTACTTAGTTACTTAAAGTGCCAGTGAAGTGCATGTTTTTGCGCCAAAATGAAATGGCAGTTTCATTCCTTACATATCATTGTGCCTGTTCATGGCTAAAATAATTTTAATTATTGATTAATTAATTATGAAAAATTTAAAAATATTTTTTAATAATAACGGCCGTCTGAGCCTACCGGAAGTTGCAGACGATAGCGGCGGTGACGTCACAAGATGGGCCCAGTTGTGATTGTAAACATGGCGGAGACTTTGGAAAGTGATACAAGTGTGAGAGAAATGATTGATTTTGACAGTTTTTCTCGATTTAATTCCATTTCCTGCCTTTCTACAAATATATTAGGGACTATAGTGTTAACAAATCCAAGAAAAATGTGTAATGTACATAATGAGTGTGCACACTTATCTAGTATCCTATCCATGTGAACCTGTTTTATTTGTGATGACCTCACACCCTCACCCGGGAAGATGTTTTTCTTTAAATTGAAGTTAAAGGCATCAATCTGGTGCACTTTGAGGGCAACATTAAGAGATTTATGGATACAGCTCTCAACACTTATATCAAACATATATTTCAATAATCAAAAAACATTGGAAGGATTTCTTAACCTATTTTATACAACTAACATAGATGGAAATATTTGTTTACATAGATGACCAAACCAACTGAGATATCTTAGGCTACAGTTTACAATCTAATCACTCAGAGTCCTTTACCTCCCTGAGCTGACATTATCTCTCTCAGTCCAACAGGAGAGGACTCTCCCTCTTGAAACAGCTAATCTCCGTTAGCTCCGAGCTAGCACTAGATGCTAACAACAACCCTGTAACTCTCTCAGTCTCTCTTTCTCTCTCTCTCGAATCGACCAGTGGCCTTTATTTGTCATGAACAATCAACGAATCTACGAAACAATGACACCAGCCAGACTCACCTTCATCTTTTGGGAACAGAAACATCGCCACTTCGGCAGACTTGACATTACTACAGCCAGCGGCAATGCATCGCTTCCCGTGTTTTTCCTCCCTTTTTCTTCACTGTCGCCTCCATTGTCAGGTTTTCTCGATTGGCAATCACTTCCAGTCGACTCCGACACACTTTCCAGTAAAATACTCGCTCAAAAACTTTGATAAATTCGACTTTGAAACAGAGAAACAATACACTGTGATGAATGTAAACACTTCGGAGGCGACCATCTTGTGACGTCACGCAGTAGCTCGCAAGCCACGCCCACGAAGGCGGAGGTCAACTGCGGATTTCACGGCAGCAAATTCAAAACTCATCAAATTAGTTGCTATTCCAACATCTTTTGATATGGGTTTCAATGGACAATTTTGGTCATTACTATATGTATTAGCATAACAGATCATGCACAGGCGCACACTTCACGGGGTGAAGACTTCTGGTGAACAGTGCTATAATACGGCACTAGTTCTTAATTAAAATGGCATTTACACTTGAAGATGTTACACTTTGTTGTCAAACCCAGCATTATGAACTGAGACACAGGACACAGGACCTAAAAGCAGGACTCGAAAACAGTTGTCCAAAAATAGAATGTTGTTTAATAACAAAAACTAAATCGTACTTTCAAAAAATAGAAAGTAGTTAAATCACAAAAAATCAAAGTCGTACATCAAAACAAAACTCACTTGGCAAAAGGTATAGTGTACCCATGTTTGAAACATGGCTCTGGGGATGGCTATCCATCACTCCAACACTAAAGTCCAAAAATTATTAATTGCCATTAACTTTTGTACATTTAGAAAAAGAAAAAAAGCAATAAAAGAGAAGAAAAAAAAGCAAAAGGTATACATCTCAAAGTAAAGTGTCAGGAGTCAAAAGGCCCAGGTTCTCACCACATGGAACATAACGAACTGACAAGGGAACAAAGAAACACAAGGGCTATTTATAGGTGAGGATGATGGGCACAGGTGAAAACTATCAGGGCAGAGCAATCTCAAGGGCGGGAAACACACAAAGGCAGGAAATGTGGGATCTGGAATGAGAGGGAAGGATCACTTTCAAAATAAAAACAGGAAGTGACAAGATCAAAACACAAGACTAGAGTAAAAAACTTCACCTAACATAACTGTCGAGTCACAACAGCCACCAAGTCTGTTAAACACAGAAAACAACTTTATTTAACAATAAAAAAGTGTTGTTTCAAAACGTTTCAAACTACTGCACTTAAGTACGTGTTAAAATAGCAGCGTATTATGGCACTGTTGGCTTTCCATACAATAACGTACCGCAGCAGGATTTAAGAGCTGAAGATGTAAAAGTAAAATGGCTGCAGCTACATTTTGGACAGTTATTAATTCATATGTTTATAGTGTGTTCGTAGCTCAATTTAAATGTACACAAACGTAACAGATAACAAATAATAAACAGTGCAGGAAGGCGAAGAAAAAACCCACTGGGTTTATTTGAAGCCTCCATAATGAACACAAGATTCATATAAACCAATATTTTACATTTAATGGTGATGGTACACTAATAGAACAACTTATTATTTTTTTATAAAAACAAGAAAGGAAATATGAGTTTAAAAATTATGCAATATGACTTTTTTGTGTAAAATCTTCTCCTCATGTATGTAACGGGCATTGCACATGTTCTTGGCCTATTGTAACTTTAGTGTTATTTAATGAGCCATATGATGATTAATACTAAAAGAAACGTATATGAAACTATTCCAAGTCTTTTTAGGGTTGCTTTCCCCAATAATCTCCATATAGACTTTCTGCACTACTTTTTATTTTGTATTTTATTATATATGTTGCATTGTTGGAGGAGCTCAGGTCAGAATAATTTCATTGCCATTTCTACACTGTAGCTTTGTGCATATGACGATAAAAACCTTTGAATCTTGAACTTTGAATGTTTCCCCTGTTTTTAGGGAATGAAAGGAAATGAGGTGATGCAGAAGATTGAGAGCGGGGAACGTATGGACGCTCCGATGAACTGTCCGATGGAGATATATGAGCTCATGAGGACCTGCTGGACATACAAGTAAGAGCCAGAGCTCACACAGTATTAACCACCAATGTGTTTCATTCCATTTTATATATAGTGACAATAAACCCATCTACCAGAGAGGACTGATTACGCAGGAGAAATGCGGCTCCAAAATCAAGTAAAACAATAATGAAGGTTTTTTCACTTGTAATAAGTAAAACAAATCCGCCAGAAGAACAAGTGAAACCTAGCTTGGAAAGATTTCTTGAAATAATATGGGATATTTTGTTAAATGAGATTAGCTGGGGTAACTTATTTTGAACTCCCAGTATTAAAATAAAATGTGTTTTCTAAAATCAAATCAGATTTATTTATTGATCCAAAATGATAATGATAATAATAATAATAATAATAATAATACATTTAATTTGTAAAGCACCTTTCATTGCTAAAAGTAATCCCAAAATGCTACAAGGGGCGTAATAGAAAAAAAAGTGTAATCAGAGGCTGATCCATCTTTTCCAAATGCCACGGCAGTTACGCCAATAAGATGTTTCAAGAGTCTTTGACTTACTTACTTAAGATGCCTTTTTCTAAAAACAAGCCCTATATCTCACTGCATTGTTACTTCTACCAATAACCAACCAAGGTAAGCCCCGCCCACTGTATTCTTTGTGTTCGTTTTAACCAATCATCTCTCAGAGGGGCGTGGCCAGTAGCAGCTCATTAGCATTTAAAGCTACAGACACAGAATCAGCACTTTTGGCTGAAACAGAGGGGATTATGGGTAATGCTGCAATGAGACATGTTTTGTATATATCTGAGACCTGTAATATATTGATGAAAAACAGTATAATAGGGGACCTTTAAGACGTTTAGGTTATATCAAGTGTAAAGACAAATATACAAACATATTGCACAGCAACCTGCAGGTCCGCTGCAACTCTTACTACTTTTAAATCCAGGCTGAAGACTTTTCTTTTTGTCGCTGCTTTTAATTGAACTATTCACATCTTAAACTGCACTGTAACTTTTATCCATGTACTTTTTCTTGTAATGTTTAATTGAACTATTCATATTTTAGACTGCACTGTAACTTTTATCCATGTATTTTTCCTTAATGTTTATTTTATTAGCTTTTCTTTTTTAATGCTTAATGTCTTTCATTTTTTTTTTGTTAATCACTTTGAATTGCCTTGCGTTGAAAAGTGCTATATAAATAAACTTGCCTTGCCTTGCCTTGCCTAGCACTCCACTTTAAAAAATAATACACTGTAGTTTTTTTGTTGTTGTTTTTTTAGCTTTTAAGGTTACTGTATAGTTACAGTTGGTGTACATGCTTGTCTTTAGCATCCTTTTTTAATGCTAAATTATTTCTTAATAATACTTAATTTTCTGTATCCTTATATATTTATTTGTTTGCCTACTTTGCCACCGATTGTTTATGTTCGCAGCACCAGATACCAAAGCTAATTCCTTGTATGTGTAAACGTACCTGGCAATACACTTGATTGTGATTCTGATACTTGGCAAGATTTCCAGTTTTCACCGTGTTCGGAGGGCTCATGTCATTATTAATAACTACTTCCTGTCCTCGTGTGTTTTAGGGCAGATGAACGGCCTGGATTCACCGTTGTTGAGCCAAGACTACGAGAATTTTATTACGATATTGCACAGTGATTCTTCACGTGGAAGTTGATGCAAAGCTGTGGGTGATGAGGAAAAACTGCATTTAATCCTGATTATGTCTGGAGGTGGATATGAGTTATAAATGCTGTCTGTAAGATATTGACTCGAGGAATATCATTATGCAAATCACGTTTATTTTATTACTTCTCTTGTTCCTTCCTGAATGTAAACAATATGGAGGTTGTAATAAACATATGCAAGTCTCACTGATGTATGAACATTAATGTCTCAGCTAACAAACAAAATACTTATTTTTGTCAGTGAATGTCGATGATTTCCTGAATGAAGGTCTGATATACTCTTTACTCACTTATTAATTATTCCATGAATGCCTGTCAGTATTTTACAGTATATGAAAAAAGGTAGTGTCCTGGAAATGGATTTATTGATAGTAAAAAGACATGTAACGGTAGAGTTGCGTCAAAAAAAGGACAGAGCTTTTGTTCCACTTTAAAACACTAATGGGGAACAGGGAGATATGTCAGGACACATCCGATAATAACGTGGTTTATGGAAATGTCATGATAAGCTTAAGTTCAGAACAACCTAAGGAATACCAAGATGGATCTGGGTCACATGCCAACAACCAGAATAACTTGCAAACAAAATCCTCAACACATTTCTAATACAAAAGAAGAATTGTGATAATGAAAAGTGACATTATTCAACTCAATGTTATGGATCACTATCGGTGCCTCTGAGGTCAAATTTATATACACACTCAAAAGCAGGAAATGTGGCGCTACTCAAAAATGCTAATTGTAAAACATAAACATCTCTATAAGAAGTTGGTTGAAAATAAGTGGAGTTCTGCACCAACAGCCATTGATTTAGTAAAATGTGAAACACCTTCTGTCCGGAGAGCTGCAGCAGTGCGAACATGAATCATGTCTTAAACAAGTTAAGTTATTTGGGATGCTTTTTGTTGCCAAATGATGGCTTTAAAAACAAAGATTAGCATTATTTCTTCAAATGTAAATATAACAATCCCCGCTTTCGGACATGTTTGTGGTGCGTTTGTTGGTTTTCAAGGTGAGTCTATGCACATGTTTACAGTAGCAAGTCATCATGAGTGCAACAGCCTCAATAAAGAAGCAGCCTTTTTAAATGTGCATGCTCCAGGTTTCATGAAGGTTAAGTGCAAACTAACCAGCATACAGATATATCCTTGAGATTTGTTTTGATATACATTCTGGATACAACAGATACCTTTATATAGATCTATGCTTGTTACTTTGGGACACCTGGTTCAGATCTACAAAGGGTGAGCAAACTGGAGAAGATACATAAATGGGCGAAGCCTGCGAGCGAGTTCAGGCAGTCAACTCGAGCACCAATCGTACATTAACACGTGACGCAGCTCGTCCCTCTGACAACCAACCAAACACATTCTCCTAAACATGCCGCTCTATTGAAGCTGCCAGGTCTTCCTGCCTCTGCCTCGCCACATGTTGCTGCTGCTCGCCTGCCCCCCCACCACCCCAGCTTCCACCCCAGCTTCCACCTGTAGGCTCGGGGGATAGTTATCTAATCATCACTCAATGTTCTTTGTAAATCTGTGGAGTGATGAGGCCCGAGCCGAGACGCCAAACTCAAACTAGATGCTGTTTCTAATAAACATATTAAGAAACACGTGAGTTGTCTGACTGAATGACCACAACCCCGGGAAAAATACATTTGAATCTAAACAAACTTCCTGCATTTCTACACCAACAAACATCTTGGATTAAGTAAATAAACCTCTACATCCTGTCAACAACAAATCCAGTCAGGGTGGTGTGGGTCAGAGTTATTGTGGCGTGCGGCTCATTTGAATTCCTCTATTTATTCAGATTAAGAAATTAGGTTTGGTGACAGTTTCACCATTTTAAAATGCATAACACATACTTTTACTTTTGGTATTTAAAAGGTGGGGTAGGTAATTCACTTCAGAAACACTTGTTGTTATATTCCGTGGAATGCTCTTAACATCCCGATAGCAATGAATATCTTAAATGCTTTGACAACAAATCCATAAAAAAATGTCATCTGTAGAAGCCGTGATACTGTAAAAAGTACAACCAATCATCTGAGCCGGCCCGGCTAAACGGATTAGATGGCCTACCTGCCTGTCAGCCTTCCATCGGGGCACAAACTTATCTCGTGCCCTCATTGGTCATGTGCGCGTTCGTGTGTGTTGGAGGAGGGGCTCTATAAGGAAGTGGCAGATTTTCTCCGGTTGTGTATTTTCAAATTCTAGCGATCTCGAGCCGGTTTCTCAAACTTACCTACCCCACCTTTAAGTGTATTTTGATGCTAATACTTTTTACTTTTACTTAAAGGTGGGGTAAGTTAGTTTGAGAAACCGGCTCGAGATACACTTTTTGTTATATTCCATGGAATGCTCTTAACATCCCGATAGCAATGAAGGAGGGGCTCTGTAAGGAAGTGGCAGATTTTTTCCGGCTGTGTATTTTGAAATTCTAGCGCACTCAAGCTGGTTTCTCCAAAATGACCCCACCTTTAAGTTGGATTTTGTTTGCATAACTTTTACTTACTTTACTCTGAAGCGAGGGCATTATTATAATCTGATTTTGAATCTGAGATCTGAATAATTCCTTCTACTTTTAGAATATAAAGAACACACCTCTGTGTCCTTATTGGTAGATAATTTGGATACAACTCAGTCAGATATTTATTTTATGATGAGTTGTTTAAACCTGCAGGTGGCAGCAGAGTCTCTTTTATATTTAGCTCTGAGTGCTTTGAGTGCCATGGCCTTAACTCTCAGCTTGATCGAAGAAACCAAGGAACTGTTGATAGTTCTTCGAAATCAAAGTAAAGTTTAGTAACAGATATTTTTTTATTATATAAGAGACGGTTGACATGAGCAGGCGGATTTTAAGTTATGTATGATTTAAAAAAAATAAGAATAAAGTCCCATGATGCTCCAATAAGTAATGCCATTATTTACAGTATTACATATCTTTAAAACATGGCGAAAAACTGACCTCAAAACACACTACAAACAAGTAAAAAACTGTGGCCACATTGTCTCCTTTTATTTCGTTTTAATAACATGTTTAAAGTGAAATAATTGAAGCACTCTTTACCCTTTTTAAATCCCCTGTAGATACATTTGTGTGTTACCTATGGAGAGCAATTAAAATGAAATGTCACCCAAAATGGGATATTGTCCAAGCCACCGACTTAAAGTAAAGCAGCATTTCACTGGCAATAATGTGATATAATAAATTAATTGGATGTAAAATCCCATGCCTGGTTTATCCTGAATGTCACATGACTAGTAGCCTTCACTTTTTTAATGTATTCTGAATATGAAAACAATGTTTAGCATTGCTGCACCTCTTTGGTTTTGCTTGTTGAATTCCAATGTACTAGTTTTGCATCACTCATGTAGGAGCATCATATTCCATGTGGTCTGCATCACAGTTTCTAGAAAACCAAAGAGTGTATTTAAGAAGCCCGCCCTTACGGATGCTTTATAATAATAATAATAATTCCTTACATTTATTATAGCGCTTTTTCAATGACTCAAAGCGCTTTTACATATACACACATTACACATATATCATACATGCAATGGTCAGATACTGTGGACAATACCCACAGGAGTTCAGGTGAAAAGAAAAGAATAGAAAAAGATATGAGATATGGGATTGTATACTTGTAAAACATCTCTCCGGTCATGACACATGCTTTGTAATTGAGCTCTTTAGTTCATCAGATAGACCATCTGACCTCTGACCTTCTGGCAAAATGCAGCTCATCTGGACCTCGGTATTTATAATGGCACACTTTCTTAATGATTGGAAAATAATTGGAGATGACTTACTCATTTTTGTTGTGTTGCTTATTGGAAAGTGAGGAACTCATTAGCTTTTATTACAAATTTGAATAACACGTTATTACAACAAAGCAATGAATGTACTATTTTAAACCTACAACCTGTCAAAAATATTGTTGTTTTTCCTACCTCTTGTGCGGCAGCTTTAAAGGGCCAATTTACCGCAGAAATATAAATAAAATGCTCAGGTTTAAGGTTCAATCCCCAAGTCCTGCGGTCGAAGTGTCCTTGTGCAAGACAAATGTGCTCCTGATGGAATAGACAAGAGTGTATGTGTGTGTGGGAATGCTAATGTGAGGCTAGCTTGTGTGCTAGCCTCTACCATCAGTGTAGGAATGTGTGTGTATGGATGAAATAAAACTGCTTCGCGCAAGCGCTTTATCAAAGTCCATTGAGTTTAATCTAATGGTACATGTTTGTGGTTTATTTCTCCAGGTTTGACTTGACTGAGATTTCTACCTCGAGGACAAAACAAAAGGCCTCTTTTTTACTGAACGCATTGTACATGTCCCATTAGGTGAAGCACAGGTGTAATATATGAAATGAATGCAGGCGCACTGTCTAACTGTCACGTCTAAATGTGGAGCTGGGGCAATGAATGTGAGGTTTTTACGCATCACTGAGAATAACGCACTTCTCTCTATGTCAAAGTAGTTTGTACAACAACGTGCATGCTCCAAAATATACAATACATCCTGTTTGGGATCAGCTCCATTTCTGTTTCCGATCCAAAACAACCCGTTGAGAAAGAGTTCAAACTGAAACTGTGCATGTCCCAGACGGGGCTGACCTGCGGTAACAGAAACGGTTCCTTCAAAAACAGACAAACTTCATTCTGCGAAGGATTGCCGTTTCAGTTACACCTCGGACGTTTCCCATGAGAAGCGGCTGGGGTTCTGGCCACCAAGTATTGGGGAACCGGTCTTTCTTTACGCAACCTTGACTTGTGGTGGGATTCCCCTCGGCTTAGTGCTGGGACATCTGCCGGAAGGAGGCCAGCCACAGTGGTGATGTGCAGCCTGAAGTCAGGTTGTGTGCAGCAGCAGCACGAAGCCACAGGGCCCGCCTGCACGCAACCGCCGGCCAGGGCCTCAACAGTCTGCTCTCTCTCACACACACACACACACACACACACACACACACACACACACACACACACACACACACACACACACACACACACACACACACACACACACACACACACACACACACACACACACACACACACACACACACACACACACACACACACACACACACAATTTCCCTTAAAACAGAAATGCATTTGAAGTGCCTCGCTGGCTGGCTATCTTTCATCCTACATGCATTGGATACATTGATTATGAGAATTATCATCCATCTCACAAAACAAAAATCAATTCAGATTTGCATACGCAGTATTGATCAATGCATACATAATTGCATGCGTACATGTATGTTTATACAGTACACACTATAAACTCTTTAAAGATGATTATATGGAGATGCTGCATGAAATGATTTCCACGTCAGGACAGAAGGTCTGGAGTTTGGACAAACCAGTCTCATCCATGATTAGACTTCAGCCTCCGTATAACCGGAAATTGTTGTACGATTGATTTTCCTACAAATCTCCAAAAGGAAATCGAACGTTTCACCTCAACGTTAAGGACACAGCTGAACCACTACAGCACATGGATAGGGGTTATTCTACACAGCACAAGAGAACAGATGGCCGAAGAGAATATATATATTTATTAAATATATATATTCTCTTCAGCCATAGTCTCCCAATTTTATGAAAGTGCAAGAATACATTGTGGAAGAAGTACTCGGAGCTTGTACTTGAGTAAAAGTAGAAGTACCAGAGTGTAGGAATACTCTGTTACAACTAAAAGTCCTGCATTCAAAATGTTACTCAAGTAAAAGTAGAAAAATACCAATACCAACCAAAATGACCAACAGTAAAAGTAGTCATTGTGCAGATTAGTCCATTTCAGAATGATATATGTTTTATAATTATTGATGCATTAAGTGTTATCAGTGTGTGTGTGTGTGTGTGTGTGTGTGTGTGTGTGTGTGTGTGTGTGTGTGTGTGTGTGTGTGTGTGTGTGTGTGTGTGTGTGTGTTGATTTGAGGTTAAGGATGATGTGAGCTGTGGAAACATTGACCTCTGTGTGAAGGACATTTAAAACCAGTGATAGTGAATTGTCAGTTTCCAACACAATGTTCTTTTTCTACTTAAAAAAACGAACTTACGATTCAGGCTTGAACTTCAAAACTAAATCGACATCCCTTATAATTAAACATCTGTAATTGTATTGCTTTAACAGTGCTCCGTTTCCACCATCTTCTATCTGTATTTCATGTGAGGGATTCAAATCACAACAACAACAATTTCAGTGTGACACAAGTTTTATTTACATCACATTACATCGTCTACACAGAGGCTGATTCATTCATCGACACTTGGATAAAAGAAGTTGGCAATTAAAATAACAAGAATATAAAATATGTCTTGGGGGAAAAATCTCAAGGTCCACTTACTAGCTTTCTCCGGGGCTTTAAACCAGATGTAATGCAGATGATTTCAGCACAAGCATCCATTCCACTGAAAGAGCAGCTTGCACACCTCACAGTGCGTCGGTGGACCTGGAGCTTTTTCCGTACTTCTTTTCCAAAGTAGTATCATGTGTCATATTGAGGATAACCAACATGTCAGGTTTCTGTCACAGACTGAAAGCTAACTTAATTATTTAACCAATCATCTGAATTATTTCTAACCAACTCATTAGTACTACACAATAGGCGCATGTGTCAGTGATATATATATATATATATATATACACCTTTCATTTTCAGCCAATGCATCATGGTCACACTGGGTTTTTTGTTACTACAGCAACAGGCACTAAACATTATGCATTATGCAAACATATGCAAACATTGCATATCCTATATTGCTCCATCTGGACAGAGTTGAAGTTAGTTATATTTCATGCAGACACCTGTGGTGTTATATAGTGTTTTGAACACAGTTATACATTTCTATTTAAGTAAAAAAATCTATAACCTAGAAATGCAAATGGCTCTTTAATTGGTAGTCAGAGAGGTTAGGGACCACCTGTCCGTCACAGTGCACAGAGGAGTAACCGTGTGAAGTCATGTTTTGGATTAGTTAGGTACGTTTTGTGAGCAGGGGCCAATGATTGGTTAGTTTGCCTGGTTGTATTGGACACACCCAGCGGTACACCTGAGCCATGGATCAGGAACCAGGAGGGGCCCCTGAAGGACCCCTGAAGGGCCGCTGATGCCCTGCAGGCAGTCTCTGGGTCCTGCACAGGCTGACAGGTTCGCCCATAAATGTGTTGGAAGCAGTGGAGTAGGAGGAGATCCGGACGCAGCACCTTGTGTTCGTTCTGGAGGCAGAGAGGCTTCACTCGCCCTTGAATTGAGGACGCCTCTTCTCCCTGAAGGCAGCCAGACCCTCCAGACGGTCTTTAGTGGGGATCACCTTAAAGACAACACACGTGTAAGTATGACAAAAACGCAGCTCTGAAGCATTTTTTTCCAATTCTGGGAGAGACCGTGCACTCAGTTTTTTTATATTTTACACTGATGACGGTAGACTAAATACAAAAAGCCCCTGACAGTAGAATGCAACACATTTCAACACATGACAGCTCCTCTCTGGAAGGCCCAGTCCTGTTGATGGACAGGAAAAGTGCTTCAAATAAGACAAACCATAAGTGTTGCTGCATAAGTTCGAAATATCCTCATGTCATTATTATATTTTTTATTTTAAGACCTGGTACAAGCTTAACAGGTGGGATTTTATTTTGTGATGGAATAAAACTTTTTTTTTTTCTGTGTGTGTGTTTTCAGTGAGGGTGTAGCGAGCTGATTGGCCGATGCAGAGTGAGGCTGCCAACCGAATGAATACTTCATACAGCATGGTACATTATTGTGTATTACTCACCTGGGCGTAGCATGCTTCTTCAATGGCGAGACCTGTTAATAAATCCACCTGAAAGAGAGTGGCATCTCTTAGTGACAGCGACGTGCAGAGCCTCACCTGTCATACTCCAATGTAACGGGAAAACAACTAAAGAAAAACTAAATAGTAATAATAATAAAATGTCTCCACTGATCTGTGTTGTAATGTAAATGTGATTTCTGTTTGATTCCAATCGCTTTTTATAGTCAAAATCAGCAAATTGGCCGAGCTCCGCTACAACTACGGGTAGCGATGAGGAGTGAGGCAGGGACGAGCTCTGCCTCTCGTAAGCCCACAGAAACTGGCTGGAAAGCGGGCCCTAAGCGCATGCCTGCACCATCTCACCGTATGTCACCAATGTAATGTTTGTAGATCCCTTTATTACATGTGTCCTCGCCATCCATAGTCTCTAAATAACTTATTTCACGTATATATTATATTTAGGCTCGCTGGTCTCATCGTACAACGGCAATGAAAAAAGCACCAGGGGAGGCAGCCATAACCTCTGCCGCACTGCAGGGGGCGCAAGTGAGCCCACAGGTTCTTGTTGCTACTGTTATTCTACGCAGAGACGGTACACAAACAACAAGCTAGACTTTTGAAACTAGAGGAAGACAAGGAGGACTTTTACAAAAATGTAATGGAGATTGTTGTCCAGAAGGAAAGCATGGACTTCATCTAAGACCACAATTGTAATGAACATGGGAACTTACTAAGAGAGAACAATCCAATATTTAGATTGTGGGTATCCTTTTGTTGAACGGTCTGTTTAAAATGAATCGAAGCATCAGTCTAAAAAAGCTTTTGAAAATAACCGAACATTTTGATTAAGGTCAAAATATAATATTTGTAAATCTGACACTGCAGCTCAATAGTATTCTTTTCTTCTCACGTCTTCATTTTTTAACTCGGGCTCCCAAAAAGAATGAGGTGAGATTATTACGACATAATATTAAAAAAGGTAGGGGGAGGGGGGTAACATGGCAGGGTGGCTGCAGGTAGGGGGAGGGGGGTAACATGGCAGGGTGGCTGCAGGTAGGGGGAGGGGGGTAACATGGCAGGGTGGCTGCAGGTAGGGGGAGGGGGGTAACATGGCAGGGTGGCTGCAGGTAGGGGGAGGGGGGTAACATGGCAGGGTGGCTGCAGGTAGGGGGAGGGGGGTAACATGGCAGGGTGGCTGCAGGTCGGGGGAGGGGGGGTAACATGGCAGGGTGGCTGCAGGTAGGGGGAGGGGGGTAACATGGCAGGGGTGGCTGCAGGTAGGGGGGAGGGGGGTAACATGGCAGGGTGGCTGCAGGTAGGGGGAGGGGGGTAACATGGCAGGGTGGCTGCAGGTCGGGGGAGGGGGGTAACATGGCAGGGTGGCTGCAGGTAGGGGGAGGGGGGTAACATGGCAGGGTGGCTGCAGGTCGGGGGAGATTTACAGGATTCCCCAATGCTTTGGCTTCACTTTCACAACAGAGCTTTCACATGCATGACTGTTCCTGCCAAGAGCCCGCTGACTTTCTAAGGTCTTACAATAAACACAACAAGCTATACTTAAATACCAAGTACAAAGCCATTTGTATGCTCAACGTTTTAATACAGCCACATTTCAGCACAACCAATAAATATGTTCAGGCCATGTGATGATGAAACCCTAAAAGAGTCAAAGCAGAAGTAATAAGAGACCTCTGAGACTTACCTCGATCCCCTGGTTGATCGCCAGTTTTGCCATCCTTACTGCAATTGGACCCTGAGGAACCAAATTACAAAGAAAGGGACTTTTTAAAAAGGTTTTATAAATTGCTGTGTTTGATGTAAGCGTCAATTGTTTTGAAGTAGAATATTATTCCTTACCTAAAGTCGATAAAATGTGAGTATTTCGTCATGACATTCATCCCCAAATTAGAATTTTGTTATTCCCTCTGTGTATAATCCACGCATTCATCACCAGTAGATTAGATAACTGTCATGTGCTTCCCAGGCATTAGTACAAAAATAACTACTATTTATTAGGGATGCAACGATACCAAAAACTCACGGTACGATAATATCGCGATAAAAAATCCACGGTACGATATTTACTTTTTTTTTTTTTTTACTTGAATTTTTTTTTCTTTATTAAATAATAAATCTGATTTGAACAGCATTTTATAGGATAGTAGTATTTTAAAGTGTCAACAATATAATAATCAATAAAGCAATAAAATAAATCAAGTTTCACTTTAGTTTTTCAAGTAACTCAACTCTAACTCACTCACTCAGCGTCATCAAGGTTATCTTTTAGGAATATCAGCATGTCCACATCTCCAGGTAGAAGCTGGGATGTTTGGGCGTTTACAAAATCCCCTGCTGTGGAAACAACTCTCTACTTGGTACTGGTGTTGCTGGGACGGAGAGATATGCTTTGGCCATGGGTGACAGCAGTGGGTCAAACGGTGCATCGTCTCTCCACCACTTCAACAACAATACAGTTTTTGCCAAGAAGGTGAGGCTTATTGACAGAGATATAGATATACTGTTGGTACGTGTCCATGTCTCTAGGTGTGCACATGTAGCCCTGTAAATACGATGTCCTTTTGTGTTCTGTTGTTTTATGTTCATGTTGTAACCTACTTGCTGCCATGTTGCACAGGTCAATGGGACCATCTGGTTAAATAAAGGTTTAAAAAAAAAAAAAAATTATTTAAAAAAAGAAAATATTTTTTTTAAAGTAATTAAATCGCGGTAGATCTTGTCAGTCTCACGACGGTATTGAGACATTTATCTACCACGATATTCGATATATCGTTTTCGTTACATCCCTACTATTTATTATTATTATAATTCCTTGGTAAGCCCAGAAGGTCATCGGCTGCTCACTGCCTTCTCTGGAGGAACTCTTCAGCCAACGTTGCCTCAACAGAGCAGGCAAAAATTATTGCAGACTCTTCACACCCTGGACACTTCCTGTTTGCTCTTCTGCCCTCCGGTAGACGCTACAGGTCAATTCAATCAAGGACAACCCGACTGAAAAACAGTTTCTACCCCAGAGCCATACGAGAACTGAACACCGGCAAACGCTGAACTGAACAGTTACAACTGCACTACTTTTTAATAGTTTTATTAACTGATCGACATCAGAGATGCAAAATGTGTTTTTTATATTGTAAACTGTATTTTAATAATGTGCGGGCATGTATGCATGTTGGTATGGATGTGTGAGCATGTGTTTATGTGTGTATATGTTTATATAGATATATATTTATTCGTTTTATGTGGAAATGCACTGCGAGGAATGCTTTTTTAAATTTCGTTGTACCTGGTGCGATGACAATAAAGGAATTATATTCTATTCTATAAAGAGGTCAGAGATGTTCTCTTGTGTTACCTGAGGGTTGATCTCGCGGGCCAGCTCCAGAGCCCTCAGGTAGGCGGCGTCTCCCGCCTTGTTCTGCTCCACAGAGTGATTGGAGAGGCCCAGGCGACACGCCTCGGCTCCGTCCACCACCCGCGCCGCGAAGATCAGCTCCTTCGCCAGAGAGACCCCGATGGCCCGGGGGAGACGCTGCGTCCCGCCTGCATGGGACGGACAGGGGATCAGAAAAACTAGTTCCACACTGTAGCCCAAAATCACCTCGAAAAATAAAGATATGATGAATATTCAACTCTTTTGCCAATCCATTGTAGAATGCAAATCAGAAATCGTATATTTGTCCCACAGTCGGGACATGTACAGTGTTACAGCAAAGGGACAGTGCCGATAAAAAGGTTTTCATACACTTTTTCACCAATGATTTTTCCATGACCTTTACCTAATTTTCCATGACCAAAGAAATTACTCTTTCTCAGCGGTACCACTGAACATTATATATTTTAACATGGTCTGCATATGAAACATGTAGTGCCTATCTAAAACAAATCCAATAGGCTTACTAGCTTCTACGCGCTAAAGCAACTCAAACCTCTCACCAGCAAAATACCTCGTCAGTTAAATGCCCTTTTAGTTTCATTACCATACAGTATTTATTATCATTATAGTATTACTATTTCGGCCATTAGATAAAATATAAATTATATTTGATGCAACTTTAGTTACATTTCCATGACTTTGGGAAAAATATTGTTTTCCAAAACTTCTCCAGGGCCTGGAATTTGCTTTTTGAATTTCCATGACTTCTCCAGGTTTTTAATGACCGTAAGAAGAACCCTAATAAATGCCATAATAATCATTTAAAAAAAGCACAAATCCATGAAAAAAAAAAGAATGTATAACAATAAGTTGCAGCATTATATAAGTGCATGAACATATAATAGGTGAGGTACCATAAATCAGTACAAAAGTGAATATTATAATCAGTGGTATTGCACAACCGTTTTTATAGCATATAAGATTATCGGGTTGGCTGCTATGGCTTTTTGGTATAAAGTTGCTGCCTTTGTAATCACAATATGTCTGTTTCAAGTCTGACAAAAGAACGGTGTGTACTGTCACTCTTAAACGAAAATGGCTTAAATATAAGAAATTATTAGGGCTGCTCAATTAATCGTATTTTAATCACAATTACGATTATGGCTTGCAACGATTACGAAAACAACGTAATCGAAATAAAACGATTATTTTTTTGTTATTACTTTTTTTTTTTTTTAATTATTAGTTTTTCAGTTGAATTTACTTAAAGTTCAGGGTAATCAACTGTTAAAAACATACTGTTAAAAAAAAATTCTCCAATAAATTGATGTTTTCAAAGTAAATGAATAATCGTTTTTAATAATCGTGATATCAATTATTGACCCAAATAATCGAGATTATGATTTTTGCCATAATCGAGCAGCCCTATAAGAAATGTAAAAGAAACAGAAGAGAAATACAGCCTACACGAGTTCCTGTAAATCATTCATCCTGAAGGAACAATCCCTTAGTTAGACTTTGGCCTTAAAGGGGACCTATCATGCAAAATGCACTTACATAACTATGTGTCCCCGGTGCGTCGGGGAACTCACGCAGCGTCAGAAAATAAAACCCTCTCTCTTTTCCTCCGTACCCAAATCTCTAAAAACGGGGAACAACGGAGCTGATCCAGATGTGCGTCCGATATGACGTAATATCTGAAATGCAGACCCACGGCCCAATCAGAAACGTTGCTATCAGAAACAATGCCCGACTGTTTTGGGCGTAATATGGTCGGTGTTTACATTAGCATCGCTAACACTCAGAGCTAACCTGTGCTGGAGAGCATGTGTGTGAAGAAGCAGGAAGTAGAAAGGAACTCACCTTGTGGTGTAACCGGCAAGAGAGAAAGCCTTTGAGCTCCAAACTGTTTCAGAGAGAATCCTTGATAATCCATGATATGGCGTTTCATCACGGCAGCATTTAGTTTAGACAGTAGCTGCCGGGTCCCGCATGAGCTCAGACCCCTCTTTTTTAATTTTGTATCAATTTTTTAATTTATTTTTTAAAGCTTTATTCCCCAAATCAGCACTTTTGAAACAGGAAGTGAAATAGAGGGATATGAGGCATGGCTAGAATGGACCTTTAAATAGCATATCTATAGCAGGCCTCATGGCACATTAAGAAAACATATAATCATGCATTCTCTTTTTAAATTGTTTTGAAATCCCAACGTTTTAAAAAATATCTCCAACTCGTTGCAGCCCATGAAGGTGCAGACAACAAAAAGTGATTTACTGGAAATTAAGAAATAAAGAGAATCCAGTCTTACCTGCTCCAGGAATAATCGCAAGCTTGGTCTCAACCAGACCCAATTTTGCAGTATTAGCTAGAGGGAACAAAGTGAAGAATTAGCACTCGCACATAATATGTAACACGTATGAGTTTTTCAGTCTGTGGCTCTAAGTATGGTTTTATTGTCTCGTTGTTGTTTTGTCTAAATGTATTCATGCTGTTTTTAAATGTGCTGTGTTTTGCACACAGACCAGAGGCACTCATCTGAACAGAGAGAAATGAGTTCCATTGAGTCTTACAGGTTATTCTGATGTCACAGGCAAGCGCCATTTCCAAGCCTCCTCCTAAGGCGGCTCCATCGATCGCAGCGATCGTTGGGACTGGCAGGTTACCTGTAAGAGAAAATACAGTAATGGCGCGTTTCCACTGCAGCGGGTAGCTCGCTTTAAGCGTGCCGAGCCGTGCGGGGCCCGTTTTTGGCTGCGTTTCCACTTGGCCTAGTACCGGGTAGCGGGTCCTAATTCACAGTTTTTCTGGCTCCAAAAAATCGTGGTTCTAGGGCCAGGAACAACCAGGCTGAGTCGGGCTGAGTATGCTAAACTAGAGAGAGAATCGCTGGCAAGGGCGCTACAACTACAACAAGATGAACATATTTGACCGTGATTTAATTGTAATACACGTTTCGAAAGTGATGCCGAAGTAACAACACACTGATACCGGTTAGTAAAAACCATGAATTAATGCTTTGACAAGTCTGCAGACAGACGGCAGGCGAAGAACCCTTTTAAAATGCGTGCTTTCTAAATGTAGCTTGGCGAAGCTAACGTTGTATATGCTCCGACCGTCCACACTCACAGCAACGGCCTACAGACATAAATAAACCAGCGACTGTATTCTCCATGACACAGGCAGTCTGTGGTTTGTACTTTTTTTTAACTTCTGTCTAGTTTCTGAACAGATATGAGGAGCTGTGAGCTCTGAGGGCTAACAGCTAACGGCTGTGTTGTTTTCTGGGGCTCTCATTGAAGATGACGTCGCGGCTCCGCCTACACTGCGTTGCTATAGTAACTGTTCCTAAACTGTAATGGAAGCGCAGCACAAAATCACCCACACATTTAACCAACTGAAGTGCTATGGCAAGGTTTTGATTTAGAAAGGAATGACAGGAAGAAACAATGAAATTAGCTAGTGACAATTTGTAAGACTAACTCCTGTTTCACTTGGGCTTAGTTTCTTAGATAAATATGTTATCCAAATGTTCCCCCGAAGTGCCCAAACTTTAAAATCCAAACTGTGATGTGTTTCCAGCTTTTTGGAAGTTGAGAAGTTATTATTAATAATCGAGGTACTCACTATGAAATAAAGTTGAATTAGTCTGCTCTGAGCTGCGATGACTTGTGTGAAAAATTAAGGAAAGCTCGTTCATTTCTATTTCTAACCAATCAGAGCAGACTGGGCTCTGGTTTCAGACAGAGGGTGAAAAGAGGTGCTCAGCACAGGCAGTATGAGACAAATAAAGAGCTTTTTGAACATTAAAGCATGGAGACATGTCAGAGTACAAACAAATATGAAACATGAAAATTAGCTAAATAAAAACTTTCAATTGAAACATGATACGAAAATTCTGTAAGATCTGCAACTCAAAAAACGCCATTATTACTGAATTATAAAGTGTGGTATGAACATGCATCCCCGTGCACTGAACACATCCTCCTCTGGTCCGTACCCAGCTCTGTGATCAGCGCTCTGGCTTTGGACACAAACGGTCCCACTTCACTCTGCTGCATCTTGGCCCTCTCCTTCAGATCTGCACCTGCACACAGAGATCAGAGCGAGGCATGAAGGGCGGACCATCACTATGTGCAAGAACAGGAAGACACAATTCCCTGCACTTGGTCCAAGGGTCAGAATAATAGATTACTTGGAGTCAGGTCATGAAGCCGTCCGATGCAATAAACAAAGAGTGTACCTGCACAGAAGATCCCAGGAACCAGACTGCAGATGATGACGCTGCGCACCTTGTCATTCTTCCTGATATCCTCCACAGCCTCAAGCATCTGGAAGACCAAAGCAACAGATACAGTCTCAAATGGTCTGAGGATTTAAATGTGAAACCCACTGTATTAACAAACAAAAGCACCGATAAACTTGAGCATATTGATGCAAAGTAATCACAAGTAATGCAAGAGAACAGAAAAAACCTTGAGATCTAACTTAACTAAAGCTTCTCTGGGCCACACACACACACACACACACACACACACACACACACACACACACACACACACACACACACACACACACACACACACACACACACACACACACACACACACACACACACACACACACACACACACACACACACACACACACACACACACACACACACACACACACACACACACACACACACACACACACACACACACACACACACACACACACACACACACACACACACACACACACACACACACACACACACACACACACACACACACACACACACACACACACACACACACACACACACACACACTTACAAGAAAAAGCCTCTTGGTTAATCCATTAGATCTTGGTTAAATATATGTTACATTAGTAAACTGTTGAAGAGCAATACGTACCATATTGACCAGATTCTTGCTAATGGCATTTTTTGCTTTTGGTCGATTTATCCCAACGACAACAATACCTGAAAGACAGAGTGACATCACACCGATAAACAATAACAAACAGAGGTAAACACAGAGTAGCATGTCGTCAAAAGAAAAAGGACTGAATCAAGGAATTCTCTTTTTTTGTACCAGCAGGTCGGTTGCTATTTTGAGTTCTTCATAGTCGATTGCACTTCTTGTAAGTTGCCTTGGATCAAAGCATCATAAATGAAATATAATAGTATACCATACTGATATAAGAGCTGAAGACGTCAATAAAACACATTTTTAGACCATATCTGCTCATTTAAAGCTCACAGAGACATCGATATGTTTCCCCAAATGTACACTTAGTCCCATTGAGGTTAAGTGGTCTATTAATGGTACTATGAAGAGGCAGAGAAGTATTTATACAACTTTTTGGTGTGGGTTATTTCGACCATAAAGCCCTCAAGCTAAAAAAAAATTATACGTT
Organism: Pseudochaenichthys georgianus; assembly: GCF_902827115.2. NCBI lineage: Eukaryota > Metazoa > Chordata > Actinopteri > Perciformes > Channichthyidae > Pseudochaenichthys > Pseudochaenichthys georgianus. The sequence goes on along the minus strand of NC_047514.1, from coordinate 1,187,911 downwards.
ATTGTCTTGTCCGGTTTGGCTTGGTGTATTTATGTATGTTGTGTGTATGCACCTGAACCTTTCAGTTCATTGGAATATTTAAAAGACATTATATGTTTTTTTTTCTTTGTCCTTCCTTCCTTCCTGTAGCTGTCAGCCTCTAAAACCACCACGGCTCCTGGTAGACCCCCACCACACATACAACAACAAAGACTATAACACCTGTGTTGTGCAATACTACTTGTTATGTCCAATAATACTTATGTGAAATATATATACAGTATAAACCGCTTCATTCATATTATATTATTGCTGGCCCCCCACTTAGTTACACTTACAATTCATCTTCTGTAATAAATCTGTAAATTGTAAATATTGTAACTCCTACTTTTATTTTATATTTCTATGCTTTATTAATATTAAGCTATGTTAGACTCTATACTTGCTGTAAAATATGTAAATGTCCACTATAAAGAGGACGAATAAAGGTTTTCTGATTCTGATTTTGGATGTGAATGTTTGGCTGCCTGTGACGTACAAAGATGACGTCATCGCGTACACTCTACTTTGCTGTCAGACACCGGAATGGCTCCTTCGTGGCTCATTGTGGCTTTAAAAACCGTTTCACCGTCGGTTACTAATACCGTTTGCTGTAACTCTTAACGGGACATTTACATTGGACCGGGCAGAGTGACTCTGTGAGCGGACTTACCGGAGTCCTCTCCCTCCAGGTGCCTCACGAGGAGGTCCTGCTTCGGGTCCGAGCTGTAGTGTCGTGTCCCCGGGAGAGAAGAGAGCCAGCCGGTACCGGAGCGGACATGTGTTCTGCAGCCGGAGGAGGCTCCTACCAGCCGGCACACACCTTGCAGCAGGGCTCGGTGTCCTGCTTGCACCGCCATGCTGAAGAAGAGCTGCAGTGTTGTGTTTGACTTTCAACTTTGACACAGTCACGTGGTGGCGTCACGTGACAGGGAGTCTGTTGCATGGTGAAAAACACCAACGGAATAAAGGAAGAAATACATTTCAAATTATAAGATTAGGTTAATCACATGTATGTATTTTGTAAGGGATTTGAGTAATATATAAGAATATCTATGGTAAATATCTAGGCCACACACTTATATCTAATTAAAAGTACAAGTATTACATACGTGCAGAGGGGGAAAAAGTATTCAGATTCTTTACTGGAGTACTAATACAGCACTGTGAAAATACTAAATGTCAAGTATAGTACTGCATGGAGAATGTTACTTAAGTTACAATATTTAAATACTCGGAAGAAAATGTACTTTAAGTATTAGGAGTAAAAGTACTCATTGCAGAAAATATATTTGAATATTTTAAAGCAAAAGCAGCACATCTTTCTATTTAAGAAGCTGGATGGTGAAATATATTTTGAACAGAACATCTTGATATCTTGAATGTTAATATAGTTGTTTTATCTATACCAAATAATCTTATTTTAAAGTTTGGTGGTTCAAAATCTGAATAAATAAAGTACAACATTTGCTTACAAAATGGAGTGGAGTAGGCGTTCAAGAGAGCTATCAAGGTGTTTGACAGAAAGCCTTATTCATACCACCACTGTACCATCCTGGAAAAACACAATATCTTGAGCTTTGACCATTTTAAGTCTTTTAAAAGTATGTGCTTTATTTATAAATGTTTACATGGACTGGCCCCCAATCCCTTAGGGGAATTCATCCACAAAAAACACACTGAACGCTGCAGAAACCAGAGGAGACTGAAGTCCACCGCAGACGGACCACTTTTGGACAAAATGTCCTCTCCGTTAAAGGCAGCTAGTTGTGGAATCGCCTCCCAGCTGAGAAACGGGATTGTCCCACTCTCAAAAGCTTCAAAGGTCAACTCAAAGAATGGATGAGAAACAAACAGACGTGTAATCACCGCTAAATGCACTTTAACACAGGGGTATCTCCTCGTGCACTTTATATGTCGTTGCTGCTATATTGTATCACCATGTCATAAATACTTGTGTATGCTGCTCTTGCTCTAGCACTTTTTGCATATCATGTATGTTGTCTTTGCTATGTTTGTAAAATGTAATCTTCTTAAAGGTGGGGTAGGTAAGTTTGAGAAACCGGCTCGAGATCGCTAGAATTTGAAAATACACAACCGGAGAAAATCTGCCACTTCCTCACAGAGCCCCTCCCCCAACACACACGAACGCGCACATGACCAATGAGGGCACGAGATAAGTTTGTGCCCCGATGGAAGGCTGACAGGCAGGTAGGCCATCCAGTTACTTTAGCCCGGGCCGGCTAAACGGATTGGTTGTAGTTTTTACAGTATTACGGCTTCTACAGACGAATTTTTTTTATGTATTTGTTGTCAAAGCACTTAAGATATTCATTGCTATCGGGATGTTAAGAGCATTCCATGGAATATAACAAAAAGTGTATCTCGAGCCGGTTTCTGAAACTTACCTACCCCACCTTTAACTGATGTATGTGAGGGACTGCGGATGGAAATGAGCTCAAAGCTAAATCTGGCACTGTTACACTTGACACATTTGAATGTTTTAAGTGTTCATTACTGTGCATTGTCCCTGCCAAATACACGATTAAATAAAGTAGTATAAAATGAAAATACTAAAATACAAGTACCTCAAATATGAACTTGAATACAGTACTTGTGTGAATATGCTTAGTTACTTTCCACCACTGCTCTGAAGTTTCTCATCTGTTCACAGACCACATGTATATGTATATTATTACAATAAACAGTGTTTTAATTTACTCTACAATATAAAATGATACATTCTGTTTTATCTAATTCTACTTCACATATAGTTTATTAAGTCCTTATCCCTGCATTGTACTTGCACCATAAGCCTCTTGCACTAATTAACTTCCTCATGTATTCGTTATGTCTTGAATATATTGTGTGTTGCACTGTTGGAGGAGCCGTGATGTATTGGAATATTTGCTCTTGGTATTTTCTACCTTTCCTTTTAAAAGAACTGATCGTCTAAAACAGGGATTCTCAAAGTGCGGCCCGCGGGCCAATGGCGGCCCTCGGAAATGTTTCTGGCGGCCCGCGATAGTTAATGCGACACGCTGAAATGCATGCGTTGTATTTTAATCCTCCATGGTTGTATCTAGTAAGAATTAGAATGGAATTTAAGAATGGTAAAACTGCGCCCCCTGGGTTGTCATTCCTAAATTATGAATGACAGCTTGTGGAAAGTTTGCTCAACTACTGGTTGCATGGCAACTAGGCATCTCACGAGTTGCGGTAATTGGTTAGTACAATAAAGAAAGGATTTTTTTTGGAATTATTTTGTGTTCCGTTTTTTCTTGGGCGGCCCTCAATCAAATATTGGGTACCTACATTGGCCCTCACTCATCAAAACTTTGAGAACCCCTGGTCTAAAAGAATACATACAGAAAAAAGAATACTCGATTCAGTGATTAGACATTTATTGTGAACAAAACTCACCGTTACAATAAACCTTGAGAAAAGTGTGCAGATACAGAACTGGACTTCCTCTGCATCGTGATTATCTTTCACTGGGAGATTCAGTAGGGCATTTCTTTAGAAACTAAAATACGGAATGCACTTCAGGAGGTTTGTTTGTATCACCACCAAATAGCAAAATTACAAAATGCATTCAATCGAGCGGATAACACACTGTGACACTCTGTGATAAAACAGATGTCAATTGATTGAGGAAACATTGTGCTTATTCAGTCATTCAGTTCTCAGCTCAGTCAGAATCACAAATCTCCAGCCAGTTTCAAACACAGTCTCAGTTTAAACCACCTGTTACAAAATGAATCCACTAAAAAAACAAAAGAAAAAAGCGATTTGGCAAACGGTGAACCAGTGCAACAGAGCCTTTTAAAAACGCTTAGGTAAAAGCCCAGGTGTGTAACTTGTTGTTATGCATATTCAAAAACTACAGCAGAGACAATGGAGTGCAACATATCCAAGATCTGATTGGTCAACCAGGAGAGAGGGAACAGAAAGGCAGCATTTAGGGTCCTGATTGTTAGAAAGCTCCCTAAAAGAACGTTGAGTGTGGTACCAATTAGGGACATCGGGTGTCCTCTACTAAAAGAAACCGACATTTAATTGGGTTGTTTACAAAACCCGTAGCTTTGCATGTTCAGGTGTTCAAATGCACCTAATTTGAATCAGTCCATCTCTTTCCCCCATAATGAGTATCAAATTACAACATTTCTTTTAGGGAACGTCTTGGAAATTGTGAAGATAATTACAAACCAATAGAAAAAAGCATGGCAGGATATTCCCTCACAGCAGAGGGAAGTAGACCTGGCACCACACCAGAATACAGATGGGTCCAGTAACTATAATACCTCGTTTGAAGCAGCTTTAAAGCAAAGCAGAACGCTAACGGGGACGTATACCTCCATTATAGTGAAGGGCAGGCACAGTTATAGAAGTCAATTAGCCTTTGGTAAATGATTCTGTAACTTCTCAAATAGAGGCAGGTAAACGTAATATCATATGTTTTGTTAGACTTGGTTTCCTTTAGGCACATGACACTGACTAAAGAAGAGTCAAGTCATATCAATTCATCCCAGTCACGTGTTTTAGATTCCTGATCGAGCCACTCGCTAAAACTCAAACGATTTTTCACCATTAAAGCCTTCCAGCTACTCTGAGGTAATGCGTTAGAAGGAAGTGTTGCGACACAGAGATAGTTGGTGCTTCCCGATCCGTACCTGAAGCCTGATTTGTGGGGAAAAGCCACCACTTCCCATGATGGTTATCTGAACAAAATGGTGGGAATTACGGCAGTTTTCTGGGATTTATATAAAAATATTGCTGTCTTTGGTTTGACTTGTTCTGACATTTAAGATTTTTCCTTATTATATAAATACTTTTCCAGTTGTTTTGGTAATGAATGCCTAAAATACGGAGCTAGTTTCGTAATATATTATCAAAGAAAAGCTGGTTGAATAAAGTAATTGGGAAGGGCATTCAACGATGAAAGATTACGTATACTTATTTGAACCTAAGATACTTTTTCATATCAAATTTAAGGCGACCATTAGATTGTAAATTAAATTATTTATTTCTCTTTTGTCGACTTTAATGCCCTATCATATTATATATGTTTTTAAATGTAATTTATATATTCAATGTCTTGTCAGTTATGTGTTCATTATTATTATTAGCATTTGTTATTTTTTAAAGTGGTACATATACAATATTCAACACAAACACTGTTTTTATATGAACTTGGATGGGTTTTTTTATGTTACAAATACAAACATAGAACCTTATGAAATCAGCACTAGATCTAAATTGCCGTAAAATGATAGCGGTGACAAAAAGTACCAAAAATGCACAGAACCCATCTTGTCTCCGGTACGGACCCGGCAGTGGCAGTGGTCTGGAAAAGGCGAATGAAAGCAGTATTTGTATGAATATAGAAGAGTAAGTCGGAATTGTTTGTACTGATGAAATGAATAACGGTGTGCTATTCCAGGCCTACATTATATTTGAATGTGACATTACAGTACAGGTAGCTCCTCCCCTCCTCGATGTGTTTTCAACCTTACATTGTGCTCCAACATTTGAAAATCACCACATATCCAAACCCTGTCTAACCACACAGTGCAACAGCAGGTACAGTGGGAAGTATAAAAGACACTACGGTCATGCAGAGGAACAGCCTTTCGACATGGACTCCGTGCTTCTGCTCGAGTCCATCAGAGACCCAGAGTGCTGTGCTTGGATCAGTCTTTTCAGAGCAGGCAGATAGGGGGGACCATGTCTCAGATACAAGTCCTCTGAGGGGGCATGGGAGCGGTCTTTAACCTCCGCGATGGGTTTGTTTTGCAGTGAGTCTGAGCTGCTTCTGTGCCACGGCTGCTGGTTCCAGTTCTGCATGCTGGTGACCTGGAGAGAAAGGGGGCAGGGGGACGGCTGAGTGGAGAATCCTCCTTCTTCTGAGACTGCGACAGGGTACTCCGGGTTGATGGCCTCCGCTTTAATCTGGATGCTTCTGGCTTTGATCCGCAGCTTGTGGGGCAACGCTGAAGAACTGGCATCCGGCACTTTGTGTGTGGAGACGATGACGCTTCGCGGGTCGGCTGCAGACGGCGTTAAACCTTTGGGGACCTGTTGTTCATCCTCTCCGTCGGATGACTTGCTAACAGCGCCATCTTCTGAGCTCCTGGGGGAGTTGCTGGAGGATCCGGTGAGATGTAGGAAGGCGGAGACCTGCGGATAGACTCCAGAGAGAGGGCTGGTGATGAAGTTTCTGTACAGTTCGTAGGGGCTTCTTCTCTCTTGTGCGTTCTCTGCTGGTTCTTGCTTGACCCCTTGAGTCTCGGGCACGTGAGGTGAATGCTTGATGACCGATATGCAGCTGCTGCGCGAGTGAAGAGGCTCCAAAACCCTGCTGGAAGAACTTTGGCTGGAGCTGGGTGGGACTACTTCCTGGTAGACGTTGATATTGCTGGAGCTGGATAAGTTCTGGACTTCTTGGGAATACGCTGCCAGACTCACCAGGCCGAACTTCAGCTTCAGGGACAGCAGCTCGGCCTTCAGGGAGGTGTTTTCCTCTCCCAGGGCCATCAGCTTGTTCTCCAGCACCATGTCGTTGATGCGCCGCTTCTCCCTGGAGCGCTTGGCCGCTTCGTTGTTTTTGCGGCGCCTCTCCCAGTACATGGTGTCCTTCTTCTCCTCTGGGATGAACTCTCTTTTCCTGCGACAGGAAGTTTTGAAGGGAATGCCAGAGATGTTGTGGCCCATCACGTCTCCGTTCGCCAGGACCAGAGCATCGTCTCCACTGTAGGCCTCGCTGTCCACCTCTTGCTTGATTGATTGCATATTTTAACTGTTGGCTAATGTGCTCATAGGTCTTCAACTGTACACCATAATGCTTGAATGCAGCATTAGTTACTGCCACCTTGGACGAATCCACTTGAGTTGAGGAAATCTGTGGAATGACAGAAAAGGAGAGAAGTTCTAGATGTCAAAAGTTTCATGTTCAAATAAACTATACTCTAAAGTAATGTATTTCCTTTAATACAATCAGATTAATTATAGATATATTTGTAATGTTATGAGTCGATGTTCATGTTTTAGATGATTCATTAGTATCACATTTCATTTTTGCTTTGTAATTATGATTTATTGCACTTAAGCTACAAATCATACTGCCGTTAGTTTAAAAAGGCAACATGTCCTGTTCTGCATACATCCAGAGAAGAAGGAACAAAGGGCTACAGACAGCTGTAATGAGGACACGTGGCCTGGAGCGAGCTGGAACACACACACACACACACACACACACACACACACACACACACACACACACACACACACACACACACACACACACACACACACACACACACACACACACACACACACACACACACACACACACACACACACACACACACACACACACACACACACACACACACACACACACACACACACACACACACACAGCCGCCTGTATCATGAGGCCTGCACAACACACACTCCTGCTCACACCCTCAAACATAACTAATGTTTAGTGTGTCAGCTGCAGAAAGTGTTCGGCTTATAGAAATAAGGTTAATATTAGAAATGAAGCTCAGGGAGTGGAGACATGTCCCACATATACTGACTTAGGCCTGGGTCAACATTTAGGAAGTCAATGATTAAGCCTGCTAACTTTTCGTAATCCGATTAAACAGGATCCCAAATAAGCCCACTTAGCCTAGCACAGGTGGGAAGTAACGATGTACATTTACTCAAGTTCTGTACAATTTTGAGGTACTTGTACTTTACTTAAATGGTGTGCTTTGACTCCACTACATGTATGTAATACCTTTAGTTACTTTACAGATGTGGATGAATGATGTGAAATATAATCAAGTGTTGAATCAGACTTTAGTTCCACCTGGAGTAAATCCACCAGCTACCCTGCAGTCTACAAAGTACTTCAGACTAGCTGCACCTTTACCAGCTTTGAGAACACTTTCATGATCAATCATTATAAAACATATCATATATATTATTCTGAAATGGACCAATCTGCACAACGACTACTTTTACTGTCGCTACTTTCACTATATTTTCATGATAATACTTTTCTACTTTTACTTGAGTAACATTTTGAATGCAGGACTTTTACTGTAACAGAGTATTCCTGCACTCTGGTACTTCTACTTGTACTCAAGTACAAGATCTGAGTACTTCTAATTTTACTCAAGTCCAAGATCTGAGTACTTCTACTTTTACTCAAGTACAAGATCTGAGTACTTCTACTTTTACTCTAGTACCAGATCTGAGCACTCCATCTCTACAGTTAAGTATTTCTACTTTAACTCCAGTATAAAATCTTCTTCCACCTCTGCTCTTTTAATAGCCTTCAATTTGAACTGTGAAATTCTTCATGCCTGATCTTGCCATTTTAAAAAAGCAAGAAACAGCCAGTCTTTTCTTTGTCTATTTTCTCAGAGCAAACCATGTCCAGATGTTGGCGAAATGTTGAGATTGTGTCACTCTCCACTGTGGGTTATGCAGGGATCTTTTTCCTAACGAGCCATTATATGACATCAATACTAAATGTGGAGCCCACGTGACAAAAATGGGTGGTAATATTACCGCAGCGCGAGCTCGGTTTGGGCGGGGGTTCACCGTCGGTTCAGACCGGGTCCGGGTGCATGCAGCCTGCGGAGGGGATAAACCGGACCGTCATCCCGTCCTATTGTCCCTGTCATTGTGTCCGTGAAACACATGGATGTACTGGTGTAACACTGCCAGCACGTTCTATGGCTGCAGACATTATGCAATGATGTGGCAATAACACAGGGTGTGTTCTCCCCTTTTAAGTTAAAATACAACAGGTGTGAGATATTATACATACTACTGCCTGATACTTATATACATCCCAACGAGAATATGTATATTATGTAATTGCATTGGTATTCACCACTGCAATCAACAAGCTAGCAGACAATATTTGCAATGTTACACATATTTGATTCTATAAATACTGCTTACTTACTTTCCCTGAATGCATACTTTTATTGTATTTCAAATATGCATTACTTGCACTATTATCTGTTGTATTGTTGTTGCAATGTTGGAGGAGCCTGTGACCTACGATTTTAATTGTCATAACTACACTGTATGCAAATGACAATAAAAGCCTTGCATCTTGAATACCTATTTTTGTAATAGTGTGTTGTATGATTCGTCTATACTGCTGTAACAATGTGCATTCCCCTGTGTGTAACGAATAAAGGACTGTGATATTGAAGGTGATGGCTGTGTAACATGCTGGTACAATGTAACCCATTCACTGTTGACATCCTGGCCGAGCTTCCTCATGACACAGCCGGCTGCAGAAGCTCTATCTACGCCCTGAAAAGTCCTCCAACGTGAGGAGACTTTACAGTGCAGAACAATGAATTAAAATAACTAACAGTGACAAAACAACACGGCTTTGATAACGTCAGTGCCACATTTAGGAGGATTACAACACTGTGTCGCAATCCAATAGGCCTACGTGCCACAATACTGATAATACATGTTGCATTTAAAGGCCATTATGCCTATATTAATAGATAATACACATGCGAAAAATACAGTACAGTAATAACCGGGATACTACACATTAGCTCGATTAACTTGAGCTTGGTTTGACGTGTAGTGTGAATATCAACGTGGCTATTTCTGAATTTAAATTACGCAAGAAATACAAAATTAAGCTAGTTTGAGCGTCACTGTGATTCTCCACGTTTTTCCCAACACGTAAACACAACACCATCCCGTAGAAAGCTGGAAGTAAGAACAAGGTTGCGTTCATGTTCACCCTTTAAATAAAGACTTTTTTGTTACCTTGGTTGGAGTCTGGTCAGTTGTCAGGAGCAGTGAAGTGTACGTTCTCCATCTGCAAAAATACAATGTCGATGAAATCCTACAAGTTGTGAAGTACCTGGCTCTCCTCCCTGAGCTTTTCCCTCTCAAGGTGGCTACTGACTCACATGTATCTGTGTTAGTAGGTCAGTGGTTAAGTGCATTGGCAGCGTGAGATTGAGTGACAGCGACTGCAGCCAATCAGAATGCAGCATGTTCAGACATCAGCCAATGACTGTCGACTTCAACAGAAGTCGCGAATCAAATGTCCGTCGTCATCTATAAAGTGGTGGGGCTTTTAAGTGCGTCAGTTTATCACACATTACAAGGGACTTCACGATTACGAAATATAATAGATATTTAATGGTTATACACTACTTACAGATAATAAACACCTTTATACACAAGGTTGCAAAGTGTCTTAATTATGCAAATGTTTAACTTATTTACAGTAAATCTGTAGTTAGATACAGTAATCTAGTCAGATTGTTTATGAAGTCAGCCAAATGTATTATTATCAGTGGTGGGAAGTAACTAAGTACTACGTTTCAAACTGTACTTAAGTACTACTTTTATGATACTTTGTACTTCTACTCCACTACAATAAGGTACATCGGTAAATCGACTCCAGTACATTTATTCAATACCTTTAGTTACTTTACAGATTTGGAAGAATGATGTGAAATCTAATCAAGTGTTAAATCAGACTTTAGTTCCACCTGGAGTAAATCCACCAGCTACCCTGCAGTCTACAAAGCCATTCAGACTAGCTGCACCTTCACCAGCTTTGAGAACACTTTAATGATCAATCATTATAAAACATATCATATATATTATTCTGAAATGGACCAATCTGCACAACGACTACTTTTACTGTCGCTACTTTAACTATATTTTGATGATAATACTTTTCTGCTTTTACTTGAGTAACATTTTGAGGACTTTAACTGCAACAGAGTATTCCTACACTCTGGTACTTCTACTTTTACAAGTTTTTAAAAGTGATAAAGTGGGGAAACATTAAAACATATAAAAGGTGCAAATAGAAAAGCAGAACTGCCTTTTGTAATAAAATAAGAACATAATTACAAAGACAACTAAGCTCAATAGTAGACAGTTAAACAAATAAAAAAATTTAAAAGTCACAAAATGCAGAAATTATCTGATAACATTTCACCAATTCAGTATACAATGCATCGTAATTTTCCAATATATATTTGTGGTGCATGTGTGCAAACTAGACGTAATGCTGCAGAAGATGCATCCCACTGTTGCACATGAACAGTAAAGGTGTTGCATCACATCACCTGCTCACACTGCATCTCACCTGTAGAGAGCGCTGTTGGACAGCTTCTGCACTTTTGAATCCTCCTGTACCTTCAGAGTTAAGATGGCTGCTGCATTCCTGAACCTCTGTTTTCTAGAGAAGTTCACATGCCTGGGTGAATTTGATCACCTATTTTTCCAGCCATCCATTTTATTGTACTTAGTCACTTTATAGTCTCACGAGGCAATACAGTAGGTCAAGGCATCATTACATGAGCCCATGCAGGAGACAAACCAGCGCTGCTAACCCTCTTAAAGATGCCCTAAACTTCTTTAAAACATAGGGGAAATGTAGGGAGAAAATCCACATCAATCTAATAAAGAGAAAACACTTTAATCCAATTTATCAAACTCATAAAATACCATGTATTTGATGGCTGAACCCTGTCAAATACAGACACTTTCCTGTGCATTTTGTACATTTCACCTGAATTCTGCCTCATGTATGAAGTATTTTAGCAAATTTAGCACCTCAACAAAATGTGTGTTTGAACAGCGCTGCATTACACAACATTAGACTACATGTGGTTATAATAATTGTCCAACCAGCAGGCGTTGTTACACTTCGGTTGGTCTATAATCTGAGGCTTTGAACTAGAAACTGATCATCATGATCGGTTGGCCCAAGAAACTCTTCTGGAATGTCTCCACTTGTCATCGCAGAGCTTTGATATGTATTTACTATTTTAAAAGTGTTTCTAAAATGTTCTTGCTTCCTGCGCAAAGGGTGACATTGATCTAACTTCCATTCTTTGTTTTTATGCAGTCTTAGAAGATGTTTTTTGGAAATTTCAATCTGCACGGTTCAGAGTTTTTGAGTGCTTTGTCTAACGTGGACAAAAAGAAAATGTCCCATCCTTCCTGTCCAGGGAAGAGTCCAGCTTGTCACCTCACACTCTTTAATAGTGAGGCAGTGTGAATGGCAGAAAGGTCAGGAACGTGTCATTATGTCAGGCTCTGGAGTCTGCTTTTACACACTTGCAAATGATTGAAAAGACAAGAGGCGCGTTGCCCAGACTTAATGGCTTGTTTTTAACTTGTTGGTGAGCATTCTTCTGCTGTTGGTCATGTACCTGTGAACTTCCAAGACAAAGAGTAGATCTCCTGTAACGCCATCCTGACTCACTATTTACTGTGCAGCCTCTCATATACACTGAACAAAAATATAAACTTAACACTTTTGTTTTTGCTTCCATTTTTCATGAGATGAACTCAAAGATCTAAAACATTTTCGGGGTAGGGTTAGGGTAATGTTGTGAATCGAGTGGCCTGTGTTCCTCGTCCATAACATACGCCTGCCCATACCATAACCCCACCACCACGGGCCACTAAATTCACAACATTACCCTAACCCTACCCCTACCCCTCACACCAGATACTGACTGGTTTTCGGACCCCCCCAGACCCCCCCAATAAAGCAAAACTGCATGTTTCAGAGTGGCCTTTTATTATGGCCAGCCTAAAGCACACCTGTGCAATAATCATGCGGTCTAATCAGCATCTTGATATGCCACACCTGTGAGGTGGGATGGATTATCTCGGCAAAGGAGAAGTGCTCACTATCACACATTGTTTCAGATTTGTGAACAATATTTGAGAGAAATGGTTATTTTGTGTAAATAGAAAATGTTTTAGGTCTTTGAGTTCATCTCATGAAAAATGGGAGCAAAAACAAAAGTGTTGCGTTTATATTTTTGTTCAGTGTATCTGCACAAAGAACAATTTTACAATAATTATTTGCAAACCCCAAAAGAACAAATGTGTGTTTTACAGGTTCTGGCTTAAGTGAGCATGCTGCATTTTACCTTAAATAGCCACAGGAAGAGTTCATTCTTAACTTTGAGAAGTTTAACCAAAAAAATTAACTTGTGATCCAAATCTATCTTTTTACAGAGATTTCAATCACAATCCATGGTCTTCCTCAAAGGATTTGAGTTGGTTCCTCTATGGGACATAGACTGATTGGAAAGAAGCTTATCAAGTAATCACATTACTGTAGTGGAAATAGGGCACAATAGGAAATATGAGGAGTCTTTTGGGTCATTTGACATCGTCTTGTCTCAAATTCATGTAGCTGAAAGATTGTAAGTCAGCTGATTGAGTTGGAGAAAGAGAACATAAACAGATACAAAAAAAAGGCACAAATAAAGATTCAACTTTGACTTCTCCTGACATCTGGTAGCCAACGAGTACTTGACCAAAACCGTACTGCTTCAGCTTCAGATCATATTTATGTCAGTTTTTACAGTGACAAACATAAATAATATGTATCTTAGCTGTTGTTAAGTAGAGTCACATGTATCGCAACAAACCAATTACGCATTTGTAAATCCCAACTAAAAACTACAGTCTGTGATCTTTAAAGGTCACCTATCATGATATTTTTAGGCAATAGCATCGGTCTCAGATATATAAAAAACATGTCTATGAAGTGTTTTGGTCAAAATACCAAACAGATCACCCGTTCTAGCCATGCCTCGTATCCCTCTGTTTCACTTCCTGTTTCAAAAGTGCTGATTTTGGGTAAAAGAAAAATTGATAAAAAAGAGGGGCGGAGCTTATGCCTGCTCATGCAGATATTGCCGTGATGAAACTCCATATCATGGATTATCAAGGATTCTCTCTGAAACAGTTTGGAGCTCAAAGGCTTTCTCTCTTGCCGGTTACACCACAAGGCGAGTTCCTTTTTACTTCCTGCTTCTTCACACACATGCTCTCCAGTACAGGTTAGCTCTGAGTGTTAGCGATGCTAATGTAAACACCGACCATATTACGTCCAAAACAGTCGGGCATTGTTTCTGATAGCAACGTTTCTGATTGGGCCGTGGGTCCAAATTTCCGATATTACGTCATATCGGACGCAAATCTGGATCAGCTCCGTTGTTCCCCCGTTTTTAGAGATTTGGGTACGGAGGAAAAGAGAGGGTTTTATTTCCTGACGCTGCGTGAGTTCCTCGAGACACCGGGGACACATGGTTATGTATAAAAGACATCAAAAAGTGCATTTTGCATGATAGGTCCCCTTTAAGGTTTTTTTTATTAGTTTTAGCAATACAAGTGTTTCTTCACTACAAAGTATATCTGTTGGCTTAATGTAACTTCACTGCTCAGTGCACCATATGTTAGACTCTCTGGACATTGTGAAAAAGGATCATTTAGTGACATTACTTCCTGGGAAATACACAGTTTGATGTATGAGACTTTATTGGATACCCCGTTCATGGATGTACACATTATATGGTAAGCAAAGAACTACAAAGCAAACATGTGGTGAAAAGGACGATGTTCGAACACCAGGCATAGTAGAACAATTATAAACAAATAAAATGTCCAAAACCAAAAGTACATAAATTACAAATCTGTACAATTTGTTTGGTTATCAAAGTTGATGTTAAAAGAATCAAGCCTGTGGGAAAGGAGTCATGAGGGAACTTTGAAAAAGAAAAAAGATTCTTGTTTCTTATTCGTGGTTTTGTTTGATGGAGGTCAATTCCTTAATACATCCCAGTGAGTATAACTATGACCAAGGTTACCCAAAGATAGTTTTCTCCGCTAGCATGTCTATTAATTATACATTCAGTTTACTATGATCCCAAAAAACATAGAATAATAACCTAAAAAAATTGTCCTTTAGTCACCACTACATCACCTCTGGTTTCCAGTAAACACAACTGGTATTGAAAGTGTGTGGGATTAATCATCTCACTTCATGTTCCTTCTTGTAGGGATAGATGCTTGATAGAGGGGTGTGCTATCTGAGGTGGGAGGGGGGGTGTTGTAGCATTAGTTTGCCCTTACGGCCTCTCAGTGAATGGCCTTTCTGGCGAGTGAAACACGCAGCAACATGTGCATCAGATAAGGCAAAGATCAAGGCGCCCATGAAGTAGTTGTGAGTAAGAAAATGTTCTGTGTTGCACAGCAACGGCAAGTACATAAATTCCTCTGAATATCAACAATATAGAAAAAGATTGTATGATTTTGCTTCGTCACCAGTACCGTCAAAGAAATGTATAAAAAAACATTCAGTCACTGCCAAACTGCTCACTTCACTTCATGCTGCTTATTGAATATTTGGCAAGCAGAGCTCACAGGATATTTCCGCTCTTCTCTTCTTCAGAGAGCTCCACGCTTATGTGTCTGACAAGTGTATCACCAGTTCGTCAGTCTGTGTGGGGTCACTGTCGCCCAGCAGCTCGGTTTCAGGCACTAACGAGTCCTTGTTTTGGTCCAACTCTTCCTGGGGCGCCATGTTGGCCAAGTCCTCGTCGTTGGTCTTGGAGTCCTCGTTCAGCAGAGCCGCTCTCTCCGTGACGGAGGTGTTGGAGGGGGCGGTGGTGACATATCCTGTGGACGTGGATCCACTGCCACTGTGGTGAGACCCAGGTTTGCTCACCATCTGTGGCTGGTGGTGCATCTGCTGGTGGGGAATGGGCATTGGCATCTGCATGGGGTAAAAGTTCTGCATGTATGGGTAAGCTGGCATGGGGTGATATCCATTGACAGGGATGTAGAGCTGCTGGGGAACCATTGGCCGATGCATTGGACCCTTCATGGGCATGAAATGTGGCTGGTGGAAAGGCATGCTCTTCTTAGGGCTGGTGTAGCGCGATGCGTTCGCTGTGCTCATGCTGATGTTGCTCACGGGGCTGGTGCTCAGAGAGCTGGTCTGCGTTGTGTTGCTGGTGCCAGAAGTCTGAGCAGAGCTGTTATAGTTGGACAGGTTTTCCCAGGAGCGCAGACGTGTGTGGATGTCCTTGAAGCGAGGCCTTCTCGCTGGGAATTCACTCCAACACTCCAGCATCAGGGTGTAGATCCAGGACGGGCAGTCATCCGGACAGGGCAGGAGCTGGTGGCTGCGCACCATCTCGATCACATCCTGGTTGGAGTAGCCACAGTGCGGCTGCAGACCATAACTGAACGTCTCCCACAGCAGGACACCGTAAGACCAGATGTCCGAGTCGGTGGACAACTTTCCGTACATAATAGCTTCTGGGGCCATCCAGCGAATGGGGAAGGGGTTTGTCCCCATGAGGTTGTAGTAATCAGCAGAGTAGACGTCTCTGATTAGACCCAGATCCAGGATCTTGACGCTCAGCTTGTCAAAGACCAGAATGTTTCTTGCAGCCAGGTCTTTATGGACTATCTGCTGGCTGGAAAGATACTCCATTCCTGCAGCAACCTGGGTGATGATGTGCAGGAAGTCTGCCTGCTCCAGCGTGGACTTCACTGTCCTGTCGTCGTCTGAGCTGCCCACGTCTGAGTTGGGCGAGCGGACCACCAGATACTCATGCAGGTCTCCAAGCCCTGAATATGTGAACACCATGTTCATCGGCTGCTCTTTGGTGACAACGCCCAGCAAACAGACCACATTCTGGTGCTGTATGTGGAAGCGGATCATGGCTTCGTGGCGAAACTCCTCACAGAGAGTGGCATCCACCTTGTCCTTCAGCGTTTTGACGGCCACCACCTGGGTCTGCTCTCCAGGGACGGTGCCATACATGTGACCTTTGTAAACCTTCCCGAACCGATCCTCGCCCAGCTCCTCCGTAAAGCGCACTGCCGACATGTTGATCTCCCGCAGCTTGGCCTGAAACCACAAAGCAATAAAGAAATGTCATCAAAATGTACGGCAAACAATCAAATCTAATGTTCAACAGTTTGATAGTCAGGTGTAGAGAAATCACTTTTTATCATTACAGACGGTGCTTCTTAAAGATCTCCTATCATGCTATTTTTAGGCATATATTATAGGTCTTATATATATACAAATGAATGAAAAACATGTCTATGAAGTGTTTTGCTCAACATACCAAACAATTCCTGCTTTTTTACACATACTCTCTCCAGTACAGGTTAGCTCTGAGTGTTAGCGATGCTTGCTAATGTAAACAAAGACCATATTACCGTACTTTTCTATAAAGTGCACCTGCATATAAGCCGCAGCAGCTAAATTGTCCGTCTGTCTTGCTCTCGTTCTGTCTCTCGGTTCCACTTTTACTTTGGCGCGCTACCTGTCTCACTCTTTTCCGGCCTCCAGCTTTTCCTGCTGGAGCCCGCCGCTTAAAGGTGGCGGGCGCGGACCGGTCATAGAGCCCATAGGGTTAAAGGTGGTTAATTTTACCTGTACAATCCATAGATTTAGGAGGTTCCCTAGTGGCCGTTAGCTGTACAAAGAAAATGGGGGGAAAAGTCGCGGCTTATAGTCCGAAAAGTACGGTACTCTCTCCAGTATAGGTTAGCTCTGAGTGTTAGCGATGCTTGCTAATGTAAACAAAGACCATATTACTTCCAAAACAGTCGGGCATTGTTTCTGATAGCAACGTTTCTGATATTGCCGTAAGCAAATCTGGATCAGCTCCGTTGTTCCCCGTTTTTAGAGATGTGGGTACGGAGGAAAAGAGAGAGGGTTTTGTTTTCTGATGCTGCGTGAATTCCCTGACACACCGGGGACACATATTTATGTATAAAATACATCAAAAAGTGCATTTTGCATGATAGGAGACCCTTAAGCTAATGTAAAAATGACGTTATCAGACATCCACACATTGCACAGTGCTCACGTCAGAACTGAGAGCATCCGTACATCAGAAAGAATACATGAGGTTCCCCCCATGATCATCTGCTGTGTGTTACCTGGTGTTTCTGCTGAGCGAGCTGGGAAAGCTCCATGTCGGGACTCGGTGATCCGCTCAGCTGGCCGCGGAGGAGAGTGTCCGTTGATTCCTTTTGTTTATTGCGACACAAACAAACCAGAAAGAAGAGGCAAGCGATGACCAATGGGATGGCGATGGCAGGGATGAGAATAAACAAGATCTCCTTCCTGGGGCTCTCCGGAGAATCTGCAGAAAGACAGACAATAGAGGGTTCTCTGATTTGTGATTGTTGGAGCTATATATTGATTTATGTTATGCAATGGTCACATTTATTTTCTTGCTGATTTTGTTCATATTAAATGTATCAATGTTTATTATAAGTAGTGGTGCACGATAATTATCGGCCCGATATTAGGAATTATGACGTCATCCCGATAAACCCGATAACAGTATTAATAGCTCCGATAATACACAATATATTTTTTGGGTAAAAAAAAAGAAAAACATCCTGCGGTGTGGGTGGATTGGGATGAGGGGCGCTTGTTTTTCACTCGGCGCCTCCCGTTTTGCCAGTACTGTGGTATTAGTGGTTTAGGAAGAGGGGAGTTTTTCACAAATCCAGCGCTCCCTAACTCATGCCTGGCTGTGACGTAAATGGCGTACGGCTGTGAAGCCAGGACAGTAAACAAACATGTCGTCGGTAGTATGGGACTATTTCACGAGGAGGGAAGAAGGCAACGAGCTATAATACTTCCAACCTGATTAGTCACATGAAACATCGCCATGGCTACGATGGTGTGTTCAAAGCGTACGAAGACGCCTGCGCTGCTAAACTAGCGGTGAATCCAAAGCCAGCTGCAAAGGCACCGGGGCTTTTACCTATCGACGAGGCTTTTGAAAAAGGCAAGAACTTTATTTGGGAAAATAAATATGGTCACTTTGAAGAGTCACAACTGTTCTTGGCTTTGTTTTGTTCATAGAAGTAATGCTCATGTCATTTGCGCACTACTAGTCTTTTTTCTACCACCAGGTGTGCAAAAACTACAGGTACATTTAATATATATATATATTATATTATTATCGGGTATCGGTCTTGAGAAGCAGAACCCAATATCGTGCATCCCTAATTATAAGTAATTGTTTATGCTTTTATTTTTAATGTAGTTGTTGGCACCTGGTGTTACTGAAGGTAAGGCTGCAGGACAAGAAAAGGGAAATCGTTCAATGTTCTTTATACACTATGTTGGATTGTTGGATCATGGAAATAAATGTACGGAAAGGGTATTCTTGGCTGAACTTGGATTATTTCCCCCGCGTAAGATTGGTGCCTCAGCGGCAGTTTTGTTTTTAGTTCATCTTCTGTTTTATTTCTTTATGATTTTCGCTACTTCAGTGATGCTTGTATGATAGACACTTGGTGTGCCTGTACCCGAGGGACATTACAGTCTACTCTCATTGGTCAGAAATGTTTACCGTTAGGTCAAAGTAACTCAGGTGCTCATTTAGACATGAGACCAACACGTTAAAGGTAATACATGTAAGTAAGAGCTTCATCTCTGAAACTTGGCTTTCTATCCCATGGCAACAATACACTGAATTGTTGCCATGTGACACTGAGAGAGGCACACATGTGGCCTACTGAACAAAACTAGTTGGTATGTCAACACTGAACCAATCAAGATCATTTTCACAGTTTTTGTCCTTTATTCGGACAGTATTCTTCATCAAAACCTTCCTTCATTTAAAACAACCTGATAATGTTAAGTAACTATTAGTATATTATACATGTTTTTCCTTATTTTGATTTCATTATCTGTGTGAAACTTGTCCCTATGGAGATCAATAGAGGTCCATCTTATCTTTATCTCATGCATCGCAGTACTTACTGCAGGGCTCGATGTCGCACAGGTCCACCCTGACCTGGGGGTCCAGGGTGAAGCACCAGGGCGCCTGCATGCTCCCCCCCGGGTTACGGCAGAAGTTGTGACTCCCCCAGAGTTCAGGGTGCTCCTGGGAGAGGTGGTGGCTGTGAGGGTACTGAGCGCTCCACGGCTGGCAGTGATGACCCGACTTCGTGACGCTGACCGTGCCTCTGTACTCGTCTCCACTGCCGTTATAGCAGCTGTGGTCCGTGGGGTTATCTGGGGAGCGGACAGGGAGTATTAAGAGTACAGCCTGTGTTTATAGTTATATATATATATCCATTATCTATTCATTATCTGTTAACACCACACACACTTGTAATTGGTTGTTTCCGGTCACATTTTGTCTATTCTACAGTACTGCATGTTTCCTCTCAGTGATTGTGCTGTTGTGTTAAATGTTTGTTGTTTGTTTTTCATGTATTGTGTCTTGATATGTGTCTGTTGATGTTTGCTGTGATGCAGGTACAATTTCAGACTTAATCATTAAAGTATTATCGTGTCGTATTGTTAGAGCCGTTTTCCTTTCATCATTATGTTTTGATTGTTTGTCTTATTAATATAAGGATTTATAGTAAACTCTTAATTCTTTATTTTTGTGAGTAACACTACGGTTTAAAAGACGTTAATTTAAGTCTCACTTATTTGCTGTCAAACTGTGCGCTGTCGGGTATGACGTGCACGTCTATATAAGGCATGACAATGGTACACAGCTGAGGGTGTGATTGGACGGGAAGCGGTATAGTCTTTTGACCGTGTTCTTTTTTTCATTTCATTTCGAACAGATTTAAAAAATAACAAATTTGAAAAACAGAATACCGTATTGTTAAAATACAGCTTTATCCACATTCATGATAATATTTATATATTCAAAAAAAAAAAAGTCTTCATATTAATATTAATAATAATGTTATTTTTGTTCTTTTTTGATAAGGAGAACTTTTAGTTACTTAGAAGCGAGGAAGTTTGTCGCCTGGATCAAAGAATAAATCTGATGTGATCCAACGCTACAACGATTTACGCAAAGTTTGTTTGGAAGCGCGTCATAACCCACAACCCCCGATGGAGGAAAGTGGATATTAAAAGTAGAAACGGATGAAAACGCCACGACACCTATCATACATCCATATGTGAAATGTGTGAGCATGCTGCAGTCTCAACCTACATGGACCCAGTTTGTCCTGAGGCACTCCTATCCTCATGCAGGAGGCGGCCTCCGAGGTGCCGGCTCGAGGCAGCAGGGGGCAGTTGGGAAGCTCCATCTGCATCAGGATCATGGGGTTGGAGCGGGCGATGGTGTACTCCGTGTAGCACAGGTCGTTCTCCAGGGCCTCGCACTCATCCCTGCAGAGCTGCCGCCTGCGAGGGGTCCGGGCCCCCTCGTCACACAGCGGGAACACGTAGTAACAGAAGGACGGGATGGCAAACTTGGAGCACTGATCCGATAGGTGCGTGGAGGTGCCAATCATAGTGAAGGCAGCTAGGAAAAAGGAAAAATATTTTTTATTACATTAGTATTGATAATTGTTACGCTAAAAATACACTGAATTGTTGGCATATTAGATTAGATTCAACTTTATTGTCATAGTGCAAAGTACAGGTACAAGCCAATGAAATGCAGTTAGTATCCAACCAGAAATGCAAGGTGTGGGGTACCTTGGTTGCTGATTGGCTAATGGATACACAAGCCAAAAAAATCGTTATGACATCATAAAGTGGCCAAAATCTGATCAGCTCATTTTCAGACAGGTTTTTATAGAAATGGATCAAAAAGAGAGAGAATCTTTGTTCCTGAAACTTTCAGAGTCTCTTTCCACAGAGGGGACACATGTTGATGTAGAAGAGACATGAAGAAGAGGGGACACATGTTGATGTAGAAGAGACATGAAGAAGAGGGGACACATGTTGATGTAGAAGAGACATGAAGAAGAGAGGACACATGTTGATGTAGAAGAGACATGAAGAAGAGGGGACACATGTTGATGTAGAAGAGACATGAAGAAGAGGGGACACATGTTGATGTAGAAGAGACATGAAGAAGAGGGGACACATGTTGATGTAGAAGAGACATGAAGAAGAGGGGACACATGTTGATGTAGAAGAGACATGAAGAAGAGGGGACACATGTTGATGTAGAAGAGACATGAAGAAGAGGGGACACATGTTGATGTAGAAGAGACATGAAGAAGAGGGGACACATGTTGATGTGGAAGAGACATGAAGAAGAGGGGACACATGTTGATGTAGAAGAGACATGAAGAAGAGGGGACACATGTTGATGTAGAATATACATGAAGAAGAGGGGACATGTTGATGTAGAAGAGACATGAAGAAGAGGGGACGCATGTTGATGTAGAAGAGATATGAAGAAGAGGGGACACATGTTGATGTAGAAGAGACATGAAGAAGAGGGGACACATGTTGAAGAAGAGACATGAAGAAGAGGGGACACATGTTGATGTAGAAGAGACATGAAGAAGAGGGGACACATGTTGATGTAGAAGAGACATGGAGAAGCGGATTTTGCATGATAGGTGACCTTTAAATAAGAGTGGCCATTGGAATATGCCAGAGGCGCACATGTGGCGTACTGAACAAGAACTAGTTGGTAAGTCTAACACTGAACCAATCAAGATCACTTTCACTTTTTGGGAAATTAACCCGCCCCACTGGAACATCTTTTGCATTACATGTGTATTGATAATCGTTCAATATGTGAACTCAAAATGCTGATTTTGTTTTTACCTGTGATGCGGTTTTCACTCTCCCCCTGCATCTGAAGAGACTCCACGTAGATGCTCTGGTTTCCAATGAAGCGAGCGCAGGCAATGCCTCGGTACGGCTGGCAGAAACCTTTGTCAGGAAGCCTGGAATTAAAATAGAGGTCTGATTTAGGCATAGTTAAAAAGCGAAGCATTGAAAGATCGCCAAAAAGGTAAATAAACAACAGAAAAATAGTTTTCCCTGGAGGTAGCTGTTAAAGGTGGGGTAGGTAAGTTTCAGAAACTGGCTCGAGATACACTTTTTGTTATATTCCATGGAATGCTCTTAACATCCCGATAGCAATGAATATCCATAAAAAAATGTCATCTGTAGAAGCCGTAATACTGTAAAAAGTACAACTAAAAGTACAATTGGATGGCTTACCTGCCTGTCAGCCTTCCATCGGGGCACAAACTTATCTCGTGCCCTCATTAGCCGCGTTCACACTGCGGTACTTTTCCCACAAAAGGTTCATGTGAACTTAGTTCATGATCGCGTTCACACCAAAAAGAGCCGGTACTAAAAGTAGTTCATGCGAACCTTTTCAGGGACTTTCGAGCGGCTCTTTTGTGAGAAAAGAGCTATATTTCTGATTGGCTGGGCGAATTGCAAACCACGCCCCGTAAAACTCCCAAAAAGTGTTGTGAAGCCGCCATTTTATTATCCTCGCATTAGCATTATTAGCATTAGCATTAGCCCAGCGCAGAAACGCAGAGAGACTAACTTATGGCAACACAAAATAAAACATGGGAGCGGTGGAGATGAGGAGGTGTCGGCGTTCTGGCGATTTACTCGGAAGGTCATGTGCGCGTTCGTGTGTGTTGGAGGAGGGGCTCTGTGAGGAAGTGGCAGATTTTCTCCGGTTGTGTATTTTCAAATTCTAGCGATCTCGAGCCGGTTTCTCAAACTTAATACCTACCCCACCTTTAACAGTAGACACCTATAACTATTATAGCTATCACATGAAATGTTAAGCAGAAGTTTATTAATTGGCTTATTTAACTTTTTAACGACAAATTGGTATTGGTGTATTTCCTGCTGATGAGTAACAGGAAGTTGCATTTCAGAAAATTGTGTTCAAAGACATATAACATTTATTTCTTTAACAGTTTGTAAACCAAATACAGTGCCCTAAAAGTTAACTATGAAAGTGTAAGAAATAAAAACTGCACAACCAATATGAGTTATTAGTTCTTAGTATTATCCATAGTTATCATGAGTACTCCTCAGTACTGTACTGTAAGCTCTAATATGTATTAAACGTGTCATAATATTTGCAATATTCTCCTGTCCTGCATACGTGCAGATTACACACACACACACACACACACACACACACACACACACACACACACACACACACACACACACACACACACACACACACACACACACACACACACACACACACACACACACACACACACACACACACACACACACACACACACACACACACACACACACACACACACACACACACACACACACACACACACACACACACACACACACACACACACACACACACACACACACACACACACACACACACACACACACACACACACTTCATTATGGTGACTTTACAACAACTTGTAATGGAAAAGTCATTAACAAACAGACCTCTGTGATTCTTTCCATGAAGGGAAGCAGCTTTCCAGGAAGTGCTTAAAGTAGAGTTCTGTATTTACTCCTGGACACTTATTAAGGGACTCTGACTAGAAATGTTAAATGAGTGAAACATAGATAAGAGTGTAAAAGTAGGTTTTCTGGGAAGACTAGTTCATCGTATTCAATGTCCACTAAGTTTCCAGTTTAGAAACAAACTACAGTGGTGGGGAGGGGGTTACTTACAGATAAGGTTAGCCCGAACAACTGTCAGCATTGAATGGGAAGATTTTGAAGATCGTCTTCAGTTCAACAAGTGGCCGTTTAGGGTATGGTGACCAGACGTCCCCGGTTGAAACTGTCCCCGTTTTTTAATATACGTTAAAAACACATAGCAACGTGAAGTAAAACGTTTCATGTCAGAAAACACTGGGTACCCACTACAGACTACTGTGGTCAAGCCAGCCCGCACGTTGTATTGCGGTGCGCGAATATCCTATGCATTACGGCCTGTAAAAACTGCCTTCAAAATAAAAGCGTTTACTCGGTCAATAACAAATATACCTAAAAAACACACCAAACATATTAATATATACTGGAGCTTAAATTAAGAAATATGTACTATATAATATGATCAATACTCATTTAAAACAAACTATGTATAACTACCACATTATAACTGAGTGAATGTAAAATGTAAGGATACAGTTATGAAGACATATCTGACATTTCCACTGGGTGACTAATTTAAATTGATGTTGACACCATCTCACAACACTCCTAAAATAACATTACTTTCTGAAGCACAATTTAAAATGTATGCCGTTTAAAATCTTAAATTAGATCTATTGTCCATCTATATTTTGATTATTATTTAATGGAAACTGTCCATAATCAAAGAGTCATTCGAAGTCAATCAAATACTTATTTCACTCCAGGGTGATAGCAGGACACCACATCTAATCACTCAGAGAGAATCAGGACAATCTGATGTAGATTTTCAAAATAAAATACCTTTGTAGTCTCATATATGAGCTATCATCCCTCTATTTTTAGATAAGAATAAAACAAAAACTGTCCAGTATCAAATACAATATTTCCCTTCAGGGTGATAGCAGGACACCCCATCTAATCACTCAGACAGAATCTGGACAATCTGATGTACAGTTTCAAAATAAAAGACCTTTGAAGTCTCATATATGAGTTATCGTCCTTCTGTTTGTATCCAACAGTTCAAATGTTCGAATTACATTAAACCAGAATTGTCCCCCTTTTTTCTTTAAAAGTGAAGAAAATGGGATATGTTAATGAGATTTTGACCACAAAACTCAAAATGTCCCCGGTTTTAATTTGGTCACCTTAGGGGTGGCTCAAATAATAACTTTTCCAGCAGAAATAAACATGTTTAAAGCCTGGTGCAAACACAGTATTCTACCTATAGCTAGTTTCCCTCTCCGTGACAACTGTAAATGGGGTTATTTCTTTATAAATGACCCATATAAATTATATTGAGCCTTTAGGTTTTGCATGAATAAGAGCATGGCCACTTTGAGCGACACAAAGTAGTCAGCTAGCAACTTATGGCGCATTTCCACTACAGGGCCTCGCTCAGCGTAGTACGGTATAGTTAGGCCTTGGTAGGCCAGGCTCACTTTATGCTGCGTTTCCACAACAGTTTAGGAACTGGGGCAGTAACTATAGTAACGCAGTGTAAACACAGAAAACCAACATTAGCCGTTAGCTGTTAGCCCTCAGAGCTCACAGCTCCTCATATCTGTTCAGAAACTAGACAAAAGTGAAACCACAGACTGTCTGTGTCATGGAGAATACAGTGGCTGGTTTATTTTTGTCTGTAGGCCGTTGTTGTGAGTGTGGACGGTCGGAGCATATACAATGTTAGCTTCGGCATCATTCTGAAACGTGTATTGCAATGTGTTCATTTTGTTGTAGTTGTAGCCCCCTTGCCAGCGATTCTCTCACTAGTTTAGCATACTCAGCCCGGTTGTTGGCCCGGAAAGAACCTCGATTTTGTCGAGCCAGAAAAACTGTGAAAAAGTACCCGCGAGCCAGAACTAACCTTAGTGGAAACGCAACCAAAAACGGGCCGGGCACGGCACGCTTAAACCGCGCTGTAGTGGAAATGCGCCATTAGTTAGCCTAGCTTGTTAGCTTGAGCTAGCTTGGTAGTCTTGAGTAATACAAGCGACAGTTCTCAGTGAAGTGTCAATTTGAATCAGAACCTCGTGAGTGTGTGTGGAAATATTGGGATACACAAGAGGAACGATGAGAAGGTCACAGAAACAAGTACCGTGGGACATTTCAAGGCAATATGAAAATACAGAGTTTCTCCTGACCCCAATGGTTAATGCTGTTAAGCTCCTGCTATCAGAAAAAAGACCATGACATATTATAGATATCATTCCAAAACGATGTGATGGAAACAAGAGAAATACAAGTATAGCGACTGAACCTGAATAACTGATACTTGTCAGCTGAGGATATGAATCCACTAATTGTCTCAGGTAGACTAACAGTTGGTCCACAAATGGATCAATGTTGGCTCTTTCTGAAACACACAGTGGATGAATTGTAAGGTCTGATGGGGGCAGGTAGAAAATGACTTCCTGTCGCTCTCTGGCCAATTTGCAGAATCTGAGTCTCATCATAAACTCTTCCAGTGTCCTCTTACAATAACGCTTTAGTGTGCAGCCACAACACGATCATCTATTTAAAAACGTAATAGCACTTGTGAATTACTGCCATAAGTTGTTGTTTGATATTATTATAAAAGCTGTCAGACACGAAGGTAACGCTAGCATTGGATGTGGTAGTAAAACATCATGAAAAAATATCCAGACTGGCCTTAAGCAGTTAACTACATTAAACTTTAAAATGCCAAAACAAGAGAAATAACTTGAATATTTGTGTATGTTGATTATAGGCACTGTAGATGGAGACCATCCAGAGTTAATTGTCAGGATAAATAATGATAATAAACACCCAGGGCTATGAAATACTTCGTGGATAATAAGCAACTAAAAAGTCATTACAAGTAGAGCTGTATTAATGACTACAATATGAGAAAACCCCCCAAAACATCCCAGCTTCGAGGGCTTTACAGAGGAACGTTCAATTTCCTGAGGATTTTGTGTACACGTTTGTTAGCTTCAATTTAGAAGAAGGTGATTGTGCATCTCAATATTGGATTATAAGTTTCATACCGGCCAACCCTACCACTTTCGACGTGTTTCTACCGCCTACCGACTTAGCTGACTTTCCCTACCGATTTTCAATCTTCCCAAACTATAACAAATAAAAATGACACTCCATAGACACTGGACTCGACTTTTGGCGGACACCGTTTGCAGCGTGTCTGTGATCCCATCATACAAACAGTCATCTGTGTTTCTGAAAGAGAAACAACGTGCAGACCGGGGGTAACGAGGAAAGGCAGCGTTACCCCCGGGGCTGATGGGTAATCACTCCCAAATGAGTTTGGATGAGTGGGAACAGAGACGAGGCATTTGAGTCCTGCAGGGTTTTACAGACCAAACATGTCGTTGATGTCACTGTTTACCAAACTACCACTTCTTCTGAAAAATGCATAAGATTATGCAATATATGTTAAATACATGGTTTATACATGTAACTACTGGGTTCCATTTCTTCTGATTACCTAATTTGGGCGTGCACATTTGCCGCGTGCAAACCTACCTCTTTTGGATTTGGAAAGGTTGGCATGTATGAAGTTTTATTGAAAGACAATGCCTGATCACATTGAGTTATCGCCTTCCCAAAAGCACGAGACCCTCTGGCCTCATGCCACACGTGGAGCTGCTGTGCAGGAAGTTGTCTCAGTTAAACCAGCTGATCTGAACTTGTTTTCACACTTGGCTCTTTGCTAAGGTCACGCTCATGTCATGTTTGTGCTTGGATTAGCCTCCCGGGCCGGATTTAAATCCTAATCCAGAACTATAGCTGTGCTCACAGTTAGCTTTCTAAAACCAGAGGTGGGAACTAGTGGAGTACAAATACTTCGTTACTGAACTTAAGTACATGTTTCTGGTGTCAGTACTTTACTCCACTACTTATTTCCCTACCTGTACTTTCTACTTCTTACATGTTGAACACAAATACCTGTACTTTCTACTTCTTACATGTTGAACTCAAATACCTGTACTTTCTACTTCTTACATGTTGAACTCAAATACCTGTACTTTCTACTTCTTACATGTTGATCACAAATACCTGTACTTTCTACTTCTTACATGTTGAACACAAATACCTGTACTTTCTACTTCTTACATGTTGAACACAAATACCTGTACTTTCTACTTCTCACATGTTGAACTCAAATACCTGTACTTTCTACTTCTTACATGTTGATCACAAATACCTGTACTTTCTACTTCTTACATGTTGAACTCAAATACCTGTACTTTCTACTTCTCACATGTTGAACACAAATACCTGTACTTTCTACTTCTTACATGTTGAACCCAAATACCTGTACTTTCTACTTCTCACATGTTGAACACAAATACCTGTACTTTCTACTTCTTACATGTTGAACCCAAATACCTGTACTTTCTACTTCTTACATGTTGAACTCAAATACCTGTACTTTCTACTTCTTACATGTTGAACCCAAATACCTGTACTTTCTACTTCTTACATGTTGAACCCAAATACCTGTACTTTCTACTTCTTACATGTTGAACCCAAATACCTGTACTTTCTACTTCTTACATGTTGAACACAAATACCTGTACTTTCTACTTTTTACATGTTGAACCCAAATACCTGTACTTTCTACTTCTTACATTTTGATCACAAATATTTGTACTTTCTACTTCTTACATGTTGAACTGATAAACCTATTCTTTTTATTAGCAACACCTGAACTTGGACGCTGCTGACACAGAGTGAACCTTTGGGTGCTTTTGATTTTAACTCAGTGGCGTCATTTAAATCGTACTATTACACGTCTTAGTTGAATACTCGATTCTGATTGGTCAATTCAGAACATGTGACACGTTAATACAGTAGTACAGACCGCTCTCAAGGACTATCATTTCAATTCATATTGGGAGTCGAGTTGTTAATTTGTGTGTGTGTGTGTGTGTGTGTGTGTGTCAGTCTGCACCCACTAATGTCACCATGCTGGTCAGATTTCAGCAAAAACAACACGAGGGGCTGCCGAGCTGCGTTCAGTTACATGAGCAACAGTCCCATACGTTTGACATTTCATCGCCTGCACAGAGGTTCATATTCTCCACAGCAGAAGTGATATTCAGATTAATGTTTGGTCGCTGCAGCGTCTTGCAGGATGACTTCATGTGCAGCCAAACTTGAGAGTGTTATCCCAGTACAGGAAGTGGCTCTTTAAAAGCTGTGCTGTGTCAACGTTTCACTTTACTGAAGTCCAAAGAATCAGTGGGGGAGTGATGGCTTTATGATAAATGGTACCTGGTCCTTGCAAGCCCTCAAGGCGCCTTTACGTAACAAGTCTGCTTACACACATTCATACGGAGACAGAGGCTGCTACATGCTCACAGAAACACACACACACACACACACACACACACACACACACACACACACACACACACACACACACACACACACACACACACACACACACACACACACACACACACACACACACACACACACACACACACACACACACAGAGGATTTGCTGGTTTCAGCTTCTCAAATGAGGGGATTTCTTACGCCTCTGTATCATATATGAAAGTCAACAAAATATATTTGGAGTTTGGACTTTTGGTCGGACAGAACAAGGCGCTTGAAGATGTCGGGAAAGTTAAACTATTCACAGTTTTCTGACATTTTGCAGAGTATGAATCAACTATTTGACATTACATTACATATCATTTAGCTGAGGCTTTTATCCAAAGCGACTTACAATACATGCAAAAACCACAAAGAATCAAACTCCGAACAACAAGTAAGTGCTGGTGAATCCGTAACAAGGCCTAAATTAACTCAACAACACTATTCAAGTACACCATAGGCAACTTAAACCCTACTTAGGGTACTTCTTATTTGCATTACACACAGTGTGACACACTGCAATGTATGGAAGCAAATCAAATGTGACTTAAAAGTAAAACTAATACTGTCAATTTGACTTCTCTGATCAACTTTACATATACATTATAAAACAACAACAAGGCATTGCACCCTCCCCACAATCAGCTGTTACAGGATGTGTGTTTTGTAAATTGTGTAACTTTATTTCATTATAACTTTTAATTTTTTTATGCATGCTTCGAGGTCAAGGTTCAAGATCCTTTATTTGTCATACGAGCATAGCTACAGAGTAGTTATGTCGATGTAAATCTTAGGTCACAGGCTTCTCCAACAGTGCAACACAATAAAACAGAAAAACAGAAAAATATAGTGCAAGTAAATATTAAAAAGTGAATACAAAAAGAAAAATAGTTTAAAAAATTTTTTAACATTAGGCTTTCTTTGGCTCTTTTTCCGCTGTAACAATGTACATCTCCCCTCTGTGGGACTAAGGTATTCTGATTCTGATTCTGATGAATATGTCCCCATACTTCAGCGCTGCATATTAAAAACACATTCATTGAGTCACATTGCTCGCTGATGAGATAAGCTCCCTGGAAGAGGCCTTCAGGAACACTTGGTCTGACGGAGACATGAATCAGCATTCCTTCCAGTTCAGAGCCGTCCAAACCACCGGCGAGAGTCTGACTGCTGCGGCAGGAATCCGTCCCGAGCCACAGTCAAACCCACAAGACAGACACGAGGCCGCCTGCCCTCGTGGTTTGGTTTCATCAGTCCGTGACACACATACCTCGTTCACACCAACGGTGTTTCGGGGCCGGTTCGGAGCTGGAGCTTGAAAAGCACCGGGTTTTCCTGTTCACACCGCAGCGGAGCAGCCTCTTAGCTCCGGAATCCGGTTCGTTTCAAGCACCAAAAAAATTGTCCGACCAGAGCAAAAGCACCGCATACGTCACGCTAACGTCGAGGCGGGGGCAGGGGCGGGATCAACTCCTGAACAACAACAACAAGCCGGTGTTTTATCCAGTTTGTACACAACGATGGAGAAACTTAACAAGCAGCAGTGGTACACAGCTACCTACTGGGAATCTGGTCTTCCGAAGAGGTACAGAGGAAGCTGGAGCACAATCGGCCATTGTTGTTGTTGTTGTCGGTGTCAGCTGTGAGGGGTTTTCGTTGGCTTTATGAAGCAGGCACGCAAACGGTTACGTCATGACGCAAACGATGACGCGGCACCAGTCGGACTCTGGGCGGTGTAAAAAGAGCCTCCGCTAAACCGAAGAACCGGTTCTGAACCTGAAAAGCTCTCGCACGGAGCTTGATCCGGAGTTGCGTTGGTGTGAATGAGGTATTTGTGATGTTTCATTCGTGAGCGATCCGATTCTTTTGAACGGCTCTTTGGTACGAACGAAGGGAACCGAGTCGTACTTGGTGAGAGCCGATCTTTTTATCGTTGGTTCACCGCCTGCCATAAATCTACTCGCCTATATGTGAACAGTGTAAAAAGCTTGATTTTGTTCCCCAAGCGTACTCCTCCGCCACTTAAAAAAAAAATGCTCTTTTGAACGGCTCTCGGAAAGGAACGAAGCCATAAGATCCGGCTCCCTTCAAAGAGCCGTAACTCCCATCACTACATAGCACGATATCTGCACCATGACTAATCCGGCAGTGCAGGTATGAGAGTCAGCTGACATGTCAGAGCACGCCCAGGAACCGCCTCTCACCACAGACACCTGCATCTGCTCCTCTAAGTGCCACACAAATATTTATTAACTACAGTCATTTCCTAAATACCAACCTTCAAATCCATCCTCACCACTACAAACCTTTAGCTAGTCTACGTAGCTTTAGGGCTGTTGGCTTGTTTACTTTGGAATAAGCCTCAATCCTACCACAGGATCATTCTAAAACTCAGACATAATCTAAAACAAATACAACACTTTATTATTTCCAGACTTAAAGGATCATATGCTGATGTTCAGGTGTATATCAGTATGTAGTGTCTCTACTTTAAAGAGTCCTCTCCTGCTGATGTTCAGGTGTATATCAGTATGTAGTGTCTCTACTTTAAAGAGTCCTCTCCTGCTGATGTTCAGGTGTATATCAGTATGTAGTGTCTCTACTTTAAAGAGTCCTCTCCTGCTGATGTTCAGGTGAATATCAGTATGTAGTGTCTGTACTTTAAAGAGTCCTCTCCTGCTGATGTTCAGGTGTATATCAGTATGTAGGGTCTCTACTTTAAAGAGTCCTCTCCCGCAGATGTCCAGGTGTATGTCAGTATGTAGTGTCTCTACTTTAAAGAGTCCTCTCCTGCTGATGTTCAGGTGTACATCAGTATGTAGTGTCTCTACTTTAAAGAGTCCTCTCCTGCTGATGTTCAGGTGTATATCAGTATGTAGTGTCTCTATTTTAAAGAGTCCTCTCCTGCTGATGTTCAGGTGTATATCAGTATGTAGTGTCTCTACTTTAAAGAGTCCTCTCCTGCTGATGTTCAGGTGTATATCAGTATGTCGTGTCTCTACTTTAAAGAGTCCTCTCCTGCTGATGTTCAGGTGTATATCAGTATGTAGTGTCTCTACTTTAAAGAGTCCTCTCCTGCTGATGTTCAGGTGTATATCAGTATGTAGTGTCTCTACTTTAAAGAGTCCTCTCCTGCTGATGTTCAGGTGTGTATCAGTATGTAGTGTCTCTACTTTAAAGAGTCCTCTCCTCCTGATGTTCAGGTGTATATCAGTATGTAGTGTATCTTCTTTAAAGAGTCCTCTCCTGCTGATGTTCAAGTGTATATCAGTGTGTAGTGTCTCTACTTTAAAGAGTCCTCTCCTGCTGATGTTCAGGTGTATATCAGTATGTAGTGTCTCTACTTTAAAGAGTCCTCTCCTGCTGATGTTCAGGTGTATATCAGTATGTAGTGTCTCTACTTTAAAGAGTCCTCTCCTGCTGATGTCCAGGTGTATATCAGTATGTAGTGTCTCTACTTCAAAGAGTCCTCTCCTGCTGATGTTCAGGTGTATATCAGTATGTAGTGTCTCTACTTCAAAGAGTCCTCTCCTGCTGATGTTCAGGTGTATATCAGTATGTAGTGTCTCTACTTTAAAGAGTCCTCTCCTGCTGATGTTCAGGTGTATATCAGTATGTAGTGTCTCTACTTTAAAGAGTCCTCTCCTGCTGATGTTCAGGTGTATATCAGTATGTAGTGTCTCTACTTTAAAGAGTCTTCTCCTGCTGATGTTCAGGTGTATATCAGTATGTAGTGTCTCTATTTTAAAGAGTCCTCTTCTGCTGATGTTCAGTTGTATATCAGTATGTAGTGTCTCTACTTTAAAGAGTCCTCTCCTGCTCATGTTCAGGTGTATATCAGTATGTAGTGTCTCTACTTTAAAGAGTCCTCTCCTGCTGATGTTCAGGTGTATATCAGTATGTAGTGTCTCTACTTTAAAGAGTCCTCTCCTGCTGATGTTCAGGTGTATATCAGTATGTAGGGTCTCTACTTTAAAGAGTCCTCTCCTGCTGATGTTCAGGTGTATATCAGTATGTAGTGTCTCTACTTTAAAGAGTCCTCTCCCGCTGATGTTCAGGTGTATATCAGTATGTAGTGTCTCTACTTTAAAGAGTCCTCTCCTGCAGATGTCCAGGTGTATGTCAGTATGTAGTGTCTCTACTTTAAA
Organism: Pseudochaenichthys georgianus; assembly: GCF_902827115.2. NCBI lineage: Eukaryota > Metazoa > Chordata > Actinopteri > Perciformes > Channichthyidae > Pseudochaenichthys > Pseudochaenichthys georgianus. The sequence continues at coordinate 1,154,130 of NC_047514.1, read as the reverse complement.
GAGTCCTCTCCTGCTGATGTTCAGGTGTATATCAGTATGTAGTGTCTCTACTTTAAAGAGTCTTCTCCTGCTGATGTTCAGGTGTATATCAGTATGTAGTGTCTTTACTTTAAAGAGTCCTCTCCTGCAGATGTCCAGGTGTATGTCAGTGTGTAGTGTCTCTACTTTAAAGAGTCCTCTCCTGCTGATGTTCAGGTGTATATCAGTATGTAGTGTCTCTACTTTAAAGAGTACTCTCCTGCTGATGTTCAGGTGTATATCAGTATGTAGTGTCTCTACTTTAAAGAGTCCTCTCCCGCTGATGTTCAGGTGTATATCAGTATGTAGTGTATCTACTTTAAAGAGTCCTCTCCCGCAGATGTCCAGGTGTATATCAGTATGTAGTGTCTCTACTTTAAAGAGTCCTCTCCTGCTGATGTTCAGGTGTATATCAGTATGTAGTGTCTCTAATTTAAAGAGTCCTCTCCTGCTGATGTTCAGGTGTATATCAGTATGTAGGGTCTCTACTTTAAAGAGTCCTCTCCTGCTGATGTTCAGGTGTGTATCAGTATGTAGTGTCTCCACTTTAAAGAGTCCTCTCCCGCTGATGTTCAGGTGTATATCAGTATGTAGTGTCTCTACTTTAAAGAGTCCTCTCCTGCAGATGTCCAGGTGTATGTCAGTATGTAGTGTCTCTACTTTAAAGAGTCCTCTCCTGCTGATGTTCAGGTGTATATCAGTATGTAGTGTCTCAACTTTAAAGAGTCTTCTCCTGCTGATGTTCAGGTGTATATCAGTATGTAGTGTCTCTACTTTAAAGAGTCCTCTCCTGCTGATGTTCAGGTGTATATCAGTATGTAGTGTCTCTACTTTAAAGAGTCATCTCCTGCTGATGTTCAGGTGTATATCAGTGTGTAGTGTCTCTACTTTAAAGAGTCCTCTCCTGCTGATGTTCAGGTGTATATCAGTATGTAGTGTCTCTACTTTAAAGAGTCCTCTCCTGCTGATGTTCAGGTGTATATCAGTATGTAGGGTCTCTACTTTAAAGAGTCCTCTCCTGCTGATGTTCAGGTGTATATCAGTATGTAGTGTCTCTACTTTAAAGAGTCCTCTCCTGCTGATGTTCAGGTGTATATCAGTATGTAGTGTCTCTACTTTAAAGAGTCCTCTCCTGCTGATGTTCAGGTGTATATCAGTATGTAGTGTCTCTACTTTAAAGAGTCCTCTCCTGCTGATGTTCAGTTTTATATCAGTATGTAGTGTCTCTACTTTAAAGAGTCCTCTCCTGCTGATGTTCAGGTGTGTATCAGTATGTAGTGTCTCTACTTTAAAGAGTCCTCTCCTGCTGATGTTCAGGTGTATATCAGTATGTAGTGTCTCTACTTTAAAGAGTCCTCTCCTGCTGATGTTCAGGTGTATATCAGTATGTAGTGTCTCTACTTTAAAGAGTCCTCTCCTGCTGATGTTCAGGTGTATATCAGTATGTAGTGTCTCTACTTTAAAGAGTCCTCTCCTGCTGATGTTCAGGTGTATATCAGTATGTAGTGTCTCTACTTTAAAGAGTCCTCTCCTGCTGATGTTCAGGTGTATATCAGTATGTAGTGTCTCTACTTTAAAGAGTCCTCTCCTGCTGATGTTCAGGTGTATATCAGTATGTAGTGTCTCTACTTTAAAGAGTCCTCTCCTGCTGATGTTCAGGTGAATATCAGTATGTAGTGTCTCTACTTTAAAGAGTCCTCTCCTGCTGATGTTCAGGTGTATATCAGTATGTAGGGTCTCTACTTTAAAGAGTCCTCTCCTGCTGATGTTCAGGTGTATATCAGTATGTAGTTTCTCTACTTTAAAGAGTCCTCTCCCGCTGATGTTCAGGTGTATATCAGTATGTAGTGTATCTACTTTAAAGAGTCCTCTCCTGCAGATGTCCAGGTGTATGTCAGTATGTAGTGTCTCTACTTTAAAGAGTCCTCTCCTGCTCATGTTCAGGTGTATATCAGTATGTAGTGTCTCTACTTTAAAGAGTCCTCTCCTGCTGATGTTCAGGTGTATATCAGTATGTAGTGTCTCTACTTTAAAGAGTCCTCTCCTGCAGATGTCCAGGTGTATATCAGTGTGTAGTGTCTCTACTTTAAAGAGTCCTCTCCTGCTGATGTTCAGGTGTATATCAGTATGTAGTGTCTCTACTTTAAAGAGTCCTCTCCTGCTGATGTTCAGGTGTATATCAGTATGTAGTGTCTCTACTTTAAAGAGTCCTCTCCCGCTGATGTTCAGGTGTATATCAGTATGTAGTGTATCTACTTTAAAGAGTCCTCTCCCGCAGATGTCCAGGTGTATATCAGTATGTAGTGTCTCTACTTTAAAGAGTCCTCTCCTGCTGATGTTCAGGTGTATATCAGTATGTAGTGTCTCTACTTTAAAGAGTCCTCTCCTGCTGATGTTCAGGTGTATATCAGTATGTAGGGTCTCTACTTTAAAGAGTCCTCTCCTGCTGATGTTCAGGTGTATATCAGTATGTAGTGTCTCTACTTTAAAGAGTCCTCTCCCGCTGATGTTCAGGTGTATATCAGTATGTAGTGTCTCTACTTTAAAGAGTCCTCTCCTGCAGATGTCCAGGTGTATGTCAGTATGTAGTGTCTCTACTTTAAAGAGTCCTCTCCTGCTGATGTGCAGGTGTATATCAGTATGTAGTGTCTCTACTTTAAAGAGTCCTCTCCCGCTGATGTTCAGGTGTATATCAGTATGTAGTGTCTCTACTTTAAAGAGTCCTCTCCTGCAGATGTCCAGGTGTATATCAGTATGTAGTGTATCTTCTTTAAAGAGTCCTCTCCTGCTGATGTTCAAGTGTATATCAGTGTGTAGTGTCTCTACTTTAAAGAGTCCTCTCCTGCTGATGTTCAGGTGTATATCAGTATGTAGTGTCTCTACTTTAAAGAGTCCTCTCCTGCTGATGTTCAGGTGTATATCAGTATGTAGTGTCTCTACTTTAAAGAGTCCTCTCCTGCTGATGTCCAGGTGTATATCAGTATGTAGTGTCTCTACTTCAAAGAGTCCTCTCCTGCTGATGTTCAGGTGTATATCAGTATGTAGTGTCTCTACTTCAAAGAGTCCTCTCCTGCTGATGTTCAGGTGTATATCAGTATGTAGTGTCTCTACTTTAAAGAGTCCTCTCCTGCTGATGTTCAGGTGTATATCAGTATGTAGTGTCTCTACTTTAAAGAGTCCTCTCCTGCTGATGTTCAGGTGTATATCAGTATGTAGTGTCTCTACTTTAAAGAGTCTTCTCCTGCTGATGTTCAGGTGTATATCAGTATGTAGTGTCTCTATTTTAAAGAGTCCTCTTCTGCTGATGTTCAGTTGTATATCAGTATGTAGTGTCTCTACTTTAAAGAGTCCTCTCCTGCTCATGTTCAGGTGTATATCAGTATGTAGTGTCTCTACTTTAAAGAGTCCTCTCCTGCTGATGTTCAGGTGTATATCAGTATGTAGTGTCTCTACTTTAAAGAGTCCTCTCCTGCTGATGTTCAGGTGTATATCAGTATGTAGGGTCTCTACTTTAAAGAGTCCTCTCCTGCTGATGTTCAGGTGTATATCAGTATGTAGTGTCTCTACTTTAAAGAGTCCTCTCCCGCTGATGTTCAGGTGTATATCAGTATGTAGTGTCTCTACTTTAAAGAGTCCTCTCCTGCAGATGTCCAGGTGTATGTCAGTATGTAGTGTCTCTACTTTAAAGAGTCCTCTCCTGCTGATGTTCAGGTGTATATCAGTATGTAGTGTCTCAACTTTAAAGAGTCTTCTCCTGCTGATGTTCAGGTGTATATCAGTATGTAGTGTCTTTACTTTAAAGAGTCCTCTCCTGCAGATGTCCAGGTGTATGTCAGTGTGTAGTGTCTCTACTTTAAAGAGTCCTCTCCTGCTGATGTTCAGGTGTATATCAGTATGTAGTGTCTCTACTTTAAAGAGTACTCTCCTGCTGATGTTCAGGTGTATATCAGTATGTAGTGTCTCTACTTTAAAGAGTCCTCTCCCGCTGATGTTCAGGTGTATATCAGTATGTAGTGTATCTACTTTAAAGAGTCCTCTCCCGCAGATGTCCAGGTGTATATCAGTATGTAGTGTCTCTACTTTAAAGAGTCCTCTCCTGCTGATGTTCAGGTGTATATCAGTATGTAGTGTCTCTACTTTAAAGAGTCCTCTCCTGCTGATGTTCAGGTGTATATCAGTATGTAGGGTCTCTACTTTAAAGAGTCCTCTCCTGCTGATGTTCAGGTGTGTATCAGTATGTAGTGTCTCCACTTTAAAGAGTCCTCTCCCGCTGATGTTCAGGTGTATATCAGTATGTAGTGTCTCTACTTTAAAGAGTCCTCTCCTGCAGATGTCCAGGTGTATGTCAGTATGTAGTGTCTCTACTTTAAAGAGTCCTCTCCTGCTGATGTTCAGGTGTATATCAGTATGTAGTGTCTCAACTTTAAAGAGTCTTCTCCTGCTGATGTTCAGGTGTATATCAGTATGTAGTGTCTCTACTTTAAAGAGTCCTCTCCTGCTGATGTTCAGGTGTATATCAGTATGTAGTGTCTCTACTTTAAAGAGTCATCTCCTGCTGATGTTCAGGTGTATATCAGTGTGTAGTGTCTCTACTTTAAAGAGTCCTCTCCTGCTGATGTTCAGGTGTATATCAGTATGTAGTGTCTCTACTTTAAAGAGTCCTCTCCTGCTGATGTTCATGTGTATATCAGTATGTAGGGTCTCTACTTTAAAGAGTCCTCTCCTGCTGATGTTCAGGTGTATATCAGTATGTAGTGTCTCTACTTTAAAGAGTCCTCTCCTGCTGATGTTCAGGTGTATATCAGTATGTAGTGTCTCTACTTTAAAGAGTCCTCTCCTGCTGATGTTCAGGTGTATATCAGTATGTAGTGTCTCTACTTTAAAGAGTCCTCTCCTGCTGATGTTCAGTTTTATATCAGTATGTAGTGTCTCTACTTTAAAGAGTCCTCTCCTGCTGATGTTCAGGTGTGTATCAGTATGTAGTGTCTCTACTTTAAAGAGTCCTCTCCTGCTGATGTTCAGGTGTATATCAGTATGTAGTGTCTCTACTTTAAAGAGTCCTCTCCTGCTGATGTTCAGGTGTATATCAGTATGTAGTGTCTCTACTTTAAAGAGTCCTCTCCTGCTGATGTTCAGGTGTATATCAGTATGTAGTGTCTCTACTTTAAAGAGTCCTCTCCTGCTGATGTTCAGGTGTATATCAGTATGTAGTGTCTCTACTTTAAAGAGTCCTCTCCTGCTGATGTTCAGGTGTATATCAGTATGTAGTGTCTCTACTTTAAAGAGTCCTCTCCTGCTGATGTTCAGGTGTATATCAGTATGTAGTGTCTCTACTTTAAAGAGTCCTCTCCTGCTGATGTTCAGGTGAATATCAGTATGTAGTGTCTCTACTTTAAAGAGTCCTCTCCTGCTGATGTTCAGGTGTATATCAGTATGTAGGGTCTCTACTTTAAAGAGTCCTCTCCTGCTGATGTTCAGGTGTATATCAGTATGTAGTGTCTCTACTTTAAAGAGTCCTCTCCCGCAGATGTCCAGGTGTATGTCAGTATGTAGTGTCTCTACTTTAAAGAGTCCTCTCCTGCTCATGTTCAGGTGTATATCAGTATGTAGTGTCTCTACTTTAAAGAGTCCTCTCCTGCTGATGTTCAGGTGTATATCAGTATGTAGTGTCTCTACTTTAAAGAGTCCTCTCCTGCAGATGTCCAGGTGTATATCAGTGTGTAGTGTCTCTACTTTAAAGAGTCCTCTCCTGCTGATGTTCAGGTGTATATCAGTATGTAGTGTCTCTACTTTAAAGAGTCCTCTCCTGCTGATGTTCAGGTGTATATCAGTATGTAGTGTCTCTACTTTAAAGAGTCCTCTCCCGCTGATGTTCAGGTGTATATCAGTATGTAGTGTATCTACTTTAAAGAGTCCTCTCCCGCAGATGTCCAGGTGTATATCAGTATGTAGTGTCTCTACTTTAAAGAGTCCTCTCCTGCTGATGTTCAGGTGTATATCAGTATGTAGTGTCTCTACTTTAAAGAGTCCTCTCCTGCTGATGTTCAGGTGTATATCAGTATGTAGGGTCTCTACTTTAAAGAGTCCTCTCCTGCTGATGTTCAGGTGTATATCAGTATGTAGTGTCTCTACTTTAAAGAGTCCTCTCCCGCTGATGTTCAGGTGTATATCAGTATGTAGTGTCTCTACTTTAAAGAGTCCTCTCCTGCAGATGTCCAGGTGTATGTCAGTATGTAGTGTCTCTACTTTAAAGAGTCCTCTCCTGCTGATGTGCAGGTGTATATCAGTATGTAGTGTCTCTACTTTAAAGAGTCCTCTCCCGCTGATGTTCAGGTGTATATCAGTATGTAGTGTCTCTACTTTAAAGAGTCCTCTCCTGCAGATGTCCAGGTGTATATCAGTATGTAGTGTCTCAACTTTAAAGAGTCTTCTCCTGCTGATGTTCAGGTGTATATCAGTATGTAGTGTCTCTACTTTAAAGAGTCCTCTCCTGCTGATGTTCAGGTGTATATCAGTATGTAGTGTCTCTACTTTAAAGAGTCCTCTCCTGCTGATGTTCAGGTGTATATCAGTATGTAGTGTCTCTACTTTAAAGAGTCCTCTCCTGCTGATGTTCAGGTGTATATCAGTATGTAGTGTCTCTACTTTAAAGAGTCCTCTCCTGCTGATGTTCAGGTGTATATCAGTGTGTAGTGTCTACTTTAAAGAGTCCTCTCCTGCTCATGTTCAGGTGTATATCAGTATGTAGTGTCTCTACTTTAAAGAGTCCTCTCCTGCTGATGTTCAGGTGTATATCAGTATGTAGTGTCTCTACTTTAAAGAGTCCTCTCCTGCTGATGTTCAGGTGTATATCAGTATGTAGTGTCTCTACTTTAAAGAGTCCTCTCCTGCTGATGTTCAGGTGTATATCAGTATGTAGTGTCTCTACTTTAAAGAGTTCTCTCCTGCTGATGTTCAGGTGTATATCAGTATGTAGTGTCTCTACTTTAAAGAGTCCTCTCCCGCTGATGTTCAGGTGTATATCAGTATGTAGTGTCTCTACTTTAAAGAGTCCTCTCCTGCTGATGTTCAGGTGTATATCAGTATGTAGTGTCTCTACTTTAAAGAGTCCTCTCTTTGTTTTTGGAGTAAACCCCGAACAGGGTTATTGTACATTAGTCCATCGTCTTAATAAGCCAAGTTATACATAAAATATGAGTCAATTAAACCTGTTTTAACTTTGAGCAAAGAAGCTACTAGATTGATTGCAAGGCTTCCAGATTAGACAGCTACACAAATATATTCATATCGGATGTTTCCCTCGTTCTTTATGTATGCGTCCTTTTCCATCTGTGTGTATGCTACAGGGAATTCCCCAAAGAGTTCTTTATCACAGCAGTGAATCAGAAGATTCTTGAAGATGGCATAAACAGCTTTAGCTTCACTCCTGTACGGATGCTTGGGGAAATAACCACTGTCTGCACATCGGCCTGAAGAGACATGGAGGTAAATGCATCTGTCCCCACTGAATCCTAAGAAATAGCTTTCACTGACATTACCCTGCACCAGACATATTAATATGAGTGTGTGTCTGTACTGGCAAACATATGAGATGGAGATGGGGCAGGAGCTCCAACAAGCCGTTTAGCTATATTAGCTTTTATTTTATTTATTTTTAATTTAGTTTTTTTTTTTTTTTTTTTTTTTAAATTGTACGGTGTCCTTGGGTGTCATGAAAGGCGCCTACAAATTAAATGTATTATTATTATTATTAGGACAGAGAGTGAATACACATACTATACAGAGATGCTGTTTGAGAAACCAATGTGAGTTTGGAAAATTGAACAATTTAAATGTATTCTAGTAGACCTCAACAATGGAATTATGATCAGTAGAAATGGCCGTGACATGGAGCCTTTCATAGAAAATGCTTTAAGGGTAAATATTCTACCTTTGATAGGATTTGGGGAAGCTTTTTATAATTTCTCGAGAACGCCACAGCAGCCTTTATATGATTTTGGGATTTCATGTTTTCTTTTATTGTGTATTAATTTGATTTAAAAAACATGCAGATGTATTTACTTTTGAAACATGTAATGGAACTCGTTGAAGCACCTTTTCATAAACTTTGTAGGAAGATGCCCTGATGTGTATCCACTATATCTTTTGCTCCTTGCTTGATGTTCTTGTTTACCATATACGCTGTTCTCTGTTTTACAAAGCCTTCACACCTCACAAGGTCTGAATACTTGTTGCTTAACATCTTCTCTGTGGTTCTAATTTGGTTGGGATTTTCCTTCTGTTGCTGTACGACTCTCTCTCACACACTCTGATCAAAATGTATAGCAGGTTCACTTACGTTTCATCTGGGCCAGGTGTGGGCATCTGTCCTGTTGGTCCAAAATAAAAACATAAATTAAACATTAGACACTGTGCCTTATTCATCATTTTATTTCATAAGAGAGAATTAGATGTAGTTTATTCACACCAAATTGTATTTCTTTTTATCCCAGCAGCACGTTTACAGGCATTACACAAGTTTAAAAATAAAAAAATAAGATGAAAATAGATTTTTTTAAATCGACATAAACATACATAGAAATACAAAATATAGAAAAAAACTAAATATGTTAGAATACTTGTTTATAAACCATTATAATACTAATAACACATTTTTAAACATAAGATAATATATGCATTATACACGTGTATAAAGTCGTTTTATTATAGCATTTTTTTATTCAAATGGAGAGAAGAAGACTGCGTGCAATCCTTTTTTAGCTTTATGACTTCCAGATGCCACCAACTATTTCCAAATGTGGGTTTAATAAAGTTTAATCTAATCAAAAGGAAAATAAAAGACCATGGCTTCTTGGTTACTTACAAATCGGAGAAAAATGCAGTCTCCTTGGACACACACGCTACCGATGAAAAGGACAGTTTCACTTCAATAATACAAATAATTCAAAGTGTAAATATGAATGTGAGCTCACCCAGTTTGACGTACAGCACCCCGGTGGCAGAGATGACCTTCAGAGAGTTGGAGGCCACACACTGGTAGTACCCGGTGTCCGTGGTGTCCAGGTCTTGGATCCGCAGCTTGGACCCGGCCTCGATCTTCCGGATAGTGATGCGGCCCTGCTCCTGCACCACCGGGGCGTCGTTCTTCAGCCAGCGGATGGAGGGCCGGGGGTTCCCCGTCACCCTGCAGTGCAGCGTGGCCGTCTGGCCTTGGAAGTGCGTGATGTTGTTCACCGGCTCCTGAAACTCCAGGAAGTATCCATGAGGAGCTGAAACGGAAAGGGTCCGAGGTTAGAGATCTTAGTTCGTTTTTCCAGGCAGCATTTTAGCTCTCCTCCTCAGTGCTCTGCAGACTCCTCGCTGCTGTGGTTCTTTTAAACTTTCCTTTTATGGCTTTTTCAGACTCCTTAGCCCTCCATACACACCATGCACACATCATATGAGCCATTCCTCATACTCTTCATACTCCATACTGTAAACACAGTACTTTGTATATTCTACACAATAGAAATTCTTTAAAGAGTGCTTGTGCATCTTAAATTCTGATATACTGCACACATTTCATTTGATTTTTCAGTCATTTGTAATTATATTGTGCTTTATATATATATATATAAGACATGTATATACAGTATAAGTATATGTATACTGTTTATACATGTCTCATATTTATATTTCTTGTAAAATGTCCTTTTTCCTTTTTGTTTAAAAAGGACATTTCTTACAACCCAATTCCTTTTACAGTGCACCATTATGCACCGAGCTAATTCCTTGTTTGGGTAAACCTACTTTGCAATAAATCTGATTCTGATTATAATAATATGTAATAAATAAATCATGTTTAATAATAAATCTATATTAACAAAACCCGTTTCCTTTTTGACACACAGCCAGCTCGTTGTATGTCACATCATAATGTTAGGCCAGTTATATGTTAGCGACTAATGGCAGATATTCTCCAACATAAACACAGACAGCAGACACACAGCGCTCTGTTTAAACCTCTGTGTGTGTGTGTGTGTGTGTGTGTGTGTGTGTGTGTGTGTGTGTGTGTGTGTGTGTGTGTGTGTGTGTCTGCAGAGCCATTAACACAGCAGCATGTGTGGTCAGAAACAATCTGTGCACTCATGACTCATGGAGCCAATAGCAGAGGTCCCTGTTAACTTTAATGGGACATGAGCAGAGGACAACTTCCACGTCAGACAGAACATCACGTCTTGTGGACGGAGCGCCTTGGACTTTCTGAAACATCTCTCCGTGGTGGCAAGAGAAGGGGTGTACAATTATTAACTGTAAAACCATCGTGTGTGTGTGTGTGTGTGTGTGTTGAATATACACAACAAAACCTTTAAGTGACATGTCTTCAGATGCTCCTTAAGCTGCAAGAAAGCCAGTTTTTTTCTTATAATCTTAACTGTAAAACCATTGCAAAAAGCAAAGACATTAACTGCATAGCCAGTGGTCGTGTGTGTGTGTGTGTGTGTGTGTGTGTGTTAGGAGCATGTGCCAACGTTTTCCCTCCTCGCAACATCCACAGAACCATTATAAACACAAGTCCATCACCCCGAAGGTCAACACAAGTCAAACACCGTCTGTTATAATCACACACACACACACACACACACACACACACACACACACACACACACACACACACACACACACACACACACACACACACACACACACACACACACACACACACACACACACACACACACACACACACACACACACACACACACACACACACACACACACACACACACACACACACACACACACACACACACACACACACACACACACACACACACACACACACACACACATGATGGGAAGGGTTAGCTACAGGCAAAGACCTGAGACTTGACCTTAGGAAACTGCGAACACGAAGACTTAAAGCAGACATTCAGAAGCGTTTCGGAACGACATCTGGCCAGCTGGGATTAATCTGAAAATGCTGCAGTCCCACATCCAGTCGTGCTTTTCACTCGGAGTGTTTGTTCAGGACCTCAGGAGGACTGATGAAGGAATTTTTGGACAACCGTAAAGAAAAACAAAATTATGTCCTTACATTTTCAGTCAGTTCGACATGACTTAATACATATGGTGCCCCCAGAACCATGTGGGGCAATGTAAGGCGGTACATTTACTCAAGTACTTAAGTGCGATATTGGGGGTACTTGTACTTAACTTGAGTATTTGTATTTAATGCTACACAATACTTCTACTGCACTACAATTTGGAAGCCATTAGCGCTTTTACTCCGAGCATTTATTGACAAAATTAGTTACTAGTTATTTTACAGATTCAAATCGCAAGCTTAAACTAAATAAATATGAACTAATGAATAAAATACGATGTAAAAAGTATAGTTTAAGATATACAGCAGCAGTATGTGAGGGATGAGGGGAAACGCCTATGGATACACCTGCTATTTATTCATAACATGTGTATATAGGTTCATGCTATCCTCAATCAAACGTTTGTGTAGGGGCCGCATTTAAGTTTATTTTGATTTATTTGGAACCTTGATTAATGCATTTTTCTGTTTCAGTGAGAGAGCAGCAGGGCTCAGGTGAAGGGGGCGGGGCTTTAAGTTGGAGGTGCGGTGTGTGACGGCAGGCAGCAGGCAGCAGCAATACCGTCATTGACACGCAGACGCAACCTTATGCTTAGTAGAAGACAGATTATTAGGATCTGATGTTTAAGTTTATGTTAAATATTGTTTTCGTATTTTGTTTTATATTTTGCTGGAAATAAACCTTGAAAAGCAACAGAAACGTCCAGTGGGTTTTTGGCCTTGTAGAGGGAAACGGTCCCCTCTGCTGGTCTATGGCCTTGTAGAGGGTAACGGTCCCCTCTGCTGGACTATGGCCTTGTAGAGGGTAACGGTCCCCTCTGCTGGTCTATGGCCTTGTAGAGGGTAACGGTCCCCTCTGCTGGTCTATGGCCTTGTAGAGGGAAACGGTCCCCTCTGCTGGTCTATGGCCTTGTAGAGGGTAACGGTCCCCTCTGCTGGTCTATGGCCTTGTAGAGGGTAACGGTCCCCTCTGCTGGTCTATGGCCTTGTAGAGGGTAACGGTCCCCTCTGCTGGTCTATGGCCTTGTAGAGAGTAACGGTCCCTCTGCTGGTCTATGGCCTTGTAGAGGGTAACGTCCCCTCTGCTGGTCTATGGCCTTGTAGAGGGAAACGGTTCCCCTCTGCTGGTCTATGGCCTTGTAGAGGGTAACGGTCCCCTCTGCTGGTCTATGGCCTTGTAGAGAGTAACGGTCCCCTCTGCTGGTCTATGGCCTTGTAGAGAGTAACGGTCCCCTCTGCTGGTCTATGGCCTTGTAGAGGGAACGGTCCCTCTGCTGGTCTATGGCCTGTAGAGGCTAACGGTCCCTCTGCTGGTCTATGGCCTTGTAGAGGCTAACGGTCCCCTCTGCTGGTCTATGGCCTTGTAGAGAGTAACGGTCCCCTCTGCTGGTCTATGGCCTTGTAGAGGGAAACGGTCCCCTCTGCTGGTCTATGGCCTTGTAGAGGGAAACGGTCCCCTCTGCTGGTCTATGGCCTTGTAGAGGGTAACGGTCCCCTCTGCTGGTCTATGGCCTTGTAGAGGGTAACGGTCCCCTCTGCTGGTCTATGGCCTTGTAGAGGGAAACGGTTCCCCTCTGCTGGTCTATGGCCTTGTAGAGGGTAACGGTCCCTCTCTGCTGGTCTATGGCCTTGTAGAGGGAACGGTCCCCTCTGCTGGTCTATGGCCTTGTAGAGGGAACGGTCCCCTCTGCTGGTCTATGGCCTTGTAGAGGGTAAGCGGTCCCCTCTGCTGGTCTATGGCCTTGTAGAGGGTAGCGGTCCCCATCTGCTGGTCTATGGCCTTGTAGAGGGTAACGGTCCCCTCTGCTGGTCTATGGCCTTGTAGAGGGTAACGGTCCCCTCTGCTGGTCTATGGCCTTGTAGAGGGTAACGGTCCCCTCTGCTGGTCTATGGCCTTGTAGAGGGTAACGGTCCCCTCTGCTGGTCTATGCCTTGTAGAGAGGTAACGGTCCCCCTCTGCTGGTCTATGGCCTTGTAGAGGGCTAACGGTCCCCCTCTGCTGGTCTATGGCCTTGTAGAGGCTAACGGTCCCCTCTGCTGGTCTATGGCCTTGTAGAGGCTAACGGTCCCCTCTGCTGGTCTATGGCCTTGTAGAGGATAACGGTCCCCTCTGCTGGTCTATGCCCTTGTAGAGGATAACGGTCCCCTCTGCTGGTCTATGGCCTTGTAGAGGATAACGGTCCCCTCTGTTGGTCTATGGCCTTGTAGAGGATAACGGTCCCCTCTGCTGGTCTATGGCCTTGTAGAGGGTAGCGGTCCCCTCTGCTGGTCTATGGCCTTGTAGAGGGTAACGGTCCCCTCTGCTGGTCTATGGCCTTGTAGAGGGTAACGGTCCCCTCTGCTGGTCTATGGCCTTGTAGAGGGAAACGGTCCCCTCTGCTGGTCTATGGCCTTGTAGAGGGAAACGGTCCCCTCTGCTGGTCTATGGCCTTGTAGAGGGAAACGGTCCCCTCTGCTGGTCTATGGCCTTGTAGAGGGTAGCGGTCCCCTCTGCTGGTCTATGGCCTTGTAGAGGATAACGGTCCCCTCTGCTGGTCTATGGCCTTGTAGAGGGAAACGGTCCCCTCTGCTGGTCTATGGCCTTGTAGAGGGTAGCGGTCCCCTCTGCTGGTCTATGGCCTTGTAGAGGATAACGGTCCCCTCTGCTGGTCTATGGCCTTGTAAAGGGTAACGGTCCCCTCTGCTGGTCTATGGCCTTGTAGAGGGTAACGGTCCCCTCTGCTGGTCTATGGCCTTGTAGAGAGTAACGGTCCCTTCTGCTGGTCTATGGCCTTGTAGAGGGTAACGGTCCCCTCTGCTGGTCTATGGCCTTGTAGAGAGTAACGGTCCCTTCTGCTGGTCTATGGCCTTGTAGAGGGTAACGGTCCCCTCTGCTGGTCTATGGCCTTGTAGAGGGTAACGGTAGTTACGGTGGTTTCTTATCCTATATCTGATAGAACTGCTCGGGTCGTGATAGATTGAGTGGGGAAGTTCATGAGATCTTTCTAGAGGGTTATCAAGAATAACTTTTATCCAATGACCTTTCCCTCTCTGTCTGTGTCTGTGTATTCTCTTGTTCCGATTAACCCAGCCAAATCTTTCTTCTTGTTTTGTATCTATATCTATGCCGGGATCCGGAGTCGAGGCTGATCCTCTTGCTGTAGTCCTGTGTCCTGGATCCTCGATCCTGAGTTCTGGATTAAGTCGTGGACTTCGGGTCGTGGCTGAACCCGTCTCTGCGGTCCTGCCTTGGGTCTCGTCATGCTGCTTCCCTGATGGCTTCCACAGGTCTGTAGCTGACATCCTCGTGGATTCATCTTCTCATTACAGACACATGCATTTCCTAACATTCTGTCTATATGCTGTAAAATGTATTATCTCTTCGATTTACACACGGCATCTATTGCACGTCTGTCCGTCCTGGGAGAGGGATCCCTCCTCTGCTGCTCTCCCTGAGGTTTCTCCCATGTTCCCCTTAAACCAGGGGTGTCAAACTCAAGGCCCGGGGGCCAAATCCGGCCCGCGACTTCATTTCATGTGGCCCGCAAGAGCTCTGAAAGAATGTAATATGTTTATTATACAGTTACAGGCCGATTTACAGATGCACGATGTCCATAAACTACATGTCCCACAATGCATCTTACATTTGATTTTTTTTATTGTTACTTTTATCTCAAAATGTCACTTTTTTTCCAGAATTTTGATTTTCTAAAATAATTTTGTGACATTCACTGAAGATACTTGCACTTATTTGCCCCAGACTTCTTCTTTCAGACGTAGTTATTTATGAAGTGTTTACCCTATCCGATAATAATCCAATGCAGAGGCAATAAAGTAATATAATACATTATTTTATATATATTAAATATTTATATATGTATTTTTATATAGTCTTAAAGTTACAACCGGCCCTTTGAGTGCAGCCATAATGCTGATGTGGCCCGTGATGAAATTGAGTTTGACACCCCTGCCTTAAACTGTGGGTTTTCTCTGGAAGTTTTTCCTTGTACGATGTGAGGATCTAAGGACAGAGGGTCTAAGGACAGAGGGTCTAAGGACAGAGGGTTTCGTTTTTCTCATACTGATATTCTGAACAATCTGTGCCGTTGTATTTGCTGTAAAGTGTCTCGACTGTAGGCTATTTTTATTATATGTACAGCACTTTGGCTCAACAAAAAATCGTTTATAAATGTGCTATATAAATAAAACTTGATTTGATTTGATTTGAAAAAAAACATCCAGGCACTAAATATAAAGTATATGATTAAAGATGGGACATTAGACACAATAAGTGCTTTTAAATGTGGTAATTTAAGATTGTTTTGATACCAATACTTACTTTTATAGTCCTAAAAGTCACATTTAAATACTGGACAGCTGACTATCCATTTTAGCAACTTGTCCCTACAAGGTCCTGCCATATCGTAGCTTTCCATTGAGTCGCGTTAAAGTAGTCTGTGCTAGGATCTGTTATGCATATTACTGTATAAGGAAAGAAAGAGGGATGGCGTGCGGAGACATTGATAAACACACACAGACACAGAGACACACACAGAGACACACAGAGACACACACAGAGACACACACAGTCCCCTGGCTCTTTACTCCATTTGCATTTCAGGCAGCAGCTCTGGAGTTTACGCAATGGAAAAAGAGAGATGCTCGCCAGCTTCACTTCTCTCCAACGACGGAGCTCTGCAAAAACTACAGAGGCCAGATCCCAAATCACAACGTCCTCAAACTTCATGTATGGAGGTGCTGCAGAGGCGCGACAGCTGGCGTTCATATCTACGACGGCTCGTACGATCCTCGCAGAAGTGATGACCAAAACAAACCCTGCAGACTGACGGCGCGTCGGACCCTTTAGGATTGCTTTGAAGTTATAGAAACATCCGCGAGATTGCAAAGCCATTTAAGGGAATGTGAGATATGAAAATGGCTTGACAGATAGGATGTGATAAGGATTGAAGCTATAACCTCCCATTGTGAAGCCTTAAAGAACTGGGCCATACCTTGGGAAGGCGCATACCAAATGTGTCTTCTGCATTAAAGATATGGACATTAAAGTGCCTGATAAGGAAGAAGCATATTTGTAGAGTAGGAAGTGGATTAAAAGCAAAACCTGTGTCATGCCTTTTTCCTAAATCCCCTTTGTTCCTAAATGTAGCGTCTTTGCATTTCCTCTGAGCTTGGCGTCAGCTCACTTCACGTAATAATTAGCAAAGAGGCGATTCTCTAGTTACTATGACGAGGTCCAGGATTGATACAACACCCACTTCAGATTAGACCATCCAATTATGGCTGTGTTACAGGGAACACTCACTTCAACCTCTCTTATCCATCACCGTTCTCCTCCAATGTAATGCAATCCTTCGGAGGTACGCTCTTAATAGTCCACCGGGGCACTCGGACTCATCATCCCGCTTTAAAAGCTACTTTGTGACGGTTCGGTTTGAAGGCACGACTGGCTCAGATATCGAGGCTGAAGTGCTTGATTGATTAGTCCTTTCCCCCAGAGATAGAGCCGATGAAAAGCTGCTTTCTCTCCGAGCCGGCGCTCTGGCAGGTTTCCAAAGCGCGGTCCACTCCGACAACCAGCCTGTTTGTCTGAGAAACGACTCCTCCAGGTACCGGATGAGTGGTTGTGTCGGAGTTAACCTGACTCGGGAGGAACATGCTCAATCTGCTGATAAGAGGGTTTTAAATCTGTGATCTAAGAGTGGTTTGGATGTCGTGGGAAACGTATACAAACAAATGATGTAATACCAACATATCAAACCAGGAAGGCTGCCTCTGTCCTCAGTGTTCATTCTTGAAACATCACCATTAAGAGAATTAAGATACACAGAAACAAATCAGAGCAATGGCCGACTTAATAACCAACCTTTTATTCATGATTTACGTATAAGGCTGAAGACTTTCTCTTTGCCGCTGCTTTTAATAGAACTATTCACATCTCACACTGCACTGTAACTTTTATTCAGTACCTGTTATTCATGTTGTATTATCTTTGCTTGTTTCTAATGTGTGTTATGCTCTTAATGTCTTTCAATGTTGTAAAGCACTTTGAATGACCTTGTGTTGAAAAGTGGTCTATAAATAGCCTTGCCTGGCCTTGTCTAATAAGTAAGTTGTTTACTTGACAATGTTCTTGCGTACACCCAGAGAGCAGTGGAGATGTTCACATCAGTTAGAAATATGCAGCAAACCACACTTTGCCGTTTGTATACCAAATAAAGCCTTTGCAGCCCCCACGTGTGTGTATAAGTGCATAGGCATTCTCAATGTCGAGGAAGGATGCTCCAGAGCCACTATTTCAAGGATGCTACGTCATCGAGTGCCGCCGAAGGACTGTTCCAATGTCCAGCATACTTGGAATTCTACCGAGCCCGGCGTACTTCGTTGCGGGAAATTTCGAGGCTGCACATGTGTAGACTCCGCGGTCTTAAAATCCCCACAATGCTTTGCGCACGGACCAATTTCCCCAAATCTGTGGCGGAAAATGTAAGGCGGGGCCTGCACGCTTGCTCGCCTGTTCCACTCTTTGTTTTCCGAATGCCGGGAAGTATTCTTGCATCGCTTCTGAAGCAAGTGACTCGGAAGACTATGTGCTACCAAGCAAGCGTACTCGACATTGAGAAACACGCCTGGTCTACATTATCCTAGAGAGACTGAGACTGAGGGTCTTTCTCAATGTCGAGGACGCTTCCTTGGTAGGACATGTCTTCCGAGTCAGGTCCTTCAGAAGCGAGGCAAGAATCCTTCCTAGCCCGGGACTCGATGACGTAGCATCCTTGAAATAGTGGCTCTGGAGTAGCTTTCCTCGATATTGAGAAACACCCTGAGACTCTGATCTCCTCTGTTTCAAAGTTATCTCTCAGTGTCTCTCTGGATTACGTCAGGTTTTCACAGGGAACGTAAACAGTACGAACAAAATGAATTCTCTGGAAGATAACATGAACAATTCAGGGGAACATCGTGAAAGAAAACTCAAGTGCTCTGTCAAAACACAGTCCATCATAACTAACGTTAAAACAAAGACGAGGTGAGGAGTATTTATATTATTACAACCTCCCAGAAGACCTGAGGGAGGGGGTCAGTCCACACACATATTTTTTATTTGGCATTTAATTACTTTTTTCTTATGGACTTTAATTCAATTATGAGTTTATTATTTATTAAGTATTTTTTAATAATGAGAAAGTTATGGGCCGTCTATTGAACTGGGGTTTGAGGGGCGTGGCATTGTTTATTTTAAATTGTTTTTGTGTATTAAAAAGGCTCTATAAAGAAAGTTTAATTGATTTATTGATATGTTCAATACAGGCTTAAATGTGGCCCTCCACAATGCTGAAAAAACTGTAAATAGTTGAAGTAAAAAAGAAGAATAAAGAAATTTAAAAAAATGAATATATATAAATAAAATGAATAAATAAAATAAAATTAAAAAAATAAATAAATAAAGCTGTAATTCATCCTGCTAACCTGATTATATTTTGATATTGTAGAATAAATTGTATTTTATGATAAATACTGTTATTATATTTCATTAAAATAATGTTACTCATGTTACTTTACTTACGGTAAACCACATTATATTTCTTTACCCATACCGTATTTGAAAGGCTCACCACAGCTCAGCGCTGAGTTGAAATGCATGAACAATGTGTGTTAAAAGTAAACCACACGATCCTTTCTGTTAAAGCACGGCTCCAAAATGTTTGTGAAAGCTGTTGCTGCTCAGAGCTCGCTTTGCGCCCTGAAGAAGTGACGGCCAACGCAAACAGTCCGCACTTTATACCTTTCCATTTCCCCACCCTGGTATTAAGCAGACCGGCAGCTTGAAGCTCCCTTTAAATTACACCATGCATCACAGCCAGGAACACCCACCACGCGGCAGGCAGAGTTAGGCTGAGAGGACAGGGCGTACAAACCAGAAGGCATTAACATTCACACACCGGTGAGAAACCATTAATGAACTCTTTAATGCAGTTATTAAGACCGACCGCCGCCAACACCGAGGGAGGACCGAGGGAGGAGGCATAGAACACAACTTAAAGGTCCCCTATCAGACTGTTTGACATCAAAATATTACAGGTGTCAGATATATACAGAACCTGTCTCTGATTGGCTGAAACACCAAACAGATCATTACCCATAATCCCCTCTGTTTCAGCCCTGTTTCCAAAGTGCTGATTCTCTGTCTGTTACTTTAGATGAAAACAAGGAGCCCCTCCCCACGCCCCTCTGAGAGACATTTGGTTACAAAGAACACAAAGGTGCTCTAGAGGAGATTCAGGTGATAAGGGGGGGGGGTTACCTTGGTGCTGACTGGCTAATGGTTACACAAGACAACACATCGTTATGACATCACAAAGTGGCCAAAATCTGATCAGCTCATTTTCAGACAGGTTTTTATAGAAATTGATCAAAAAGAGAGAAAATCTTTGTTCCTGAAACTTTCAGAGTCTCTTTCCACAGAGGGGACACATGTTGATGTAGAAGAGACATGGAGAAGAGGGGACACATGTTGATGTAGAAGAGACATGGAGAAGAGGGGACACATGTTGATGTAGAAGAGACATGAAGAATAGGGGACACATGTTGATGTAGAAGAGACATGAAGAAGAGGGGACACATGTTGATGTAGAAGAGACATGGAGAAGAGGGGACACATGTTGATGTAGAAGAGACATGAAGAAGAGGGGACACATGTTGATGTAGAAGAGACATGAAGAAGAGGGGACACATGTTGATGTAGAAGAGACGTGAAGAAGAGGGGACACATGTTGATGTAGAAGAGACGTGAAGAGGAGGGGACACATGTTGATGTAGAAGAGACCTGAAGAAGAGGGGACACATGTTGATGTAGAAGAGACATGAAGAAGAGGGGACACATGTTGATGTAGAAGAGACCTGAAGAAGAGGGGACACATGTTGATGTAGAAGAGATAGGTTGTCGTGTTTCTCTTATTTCCCTACACTGCAATGATTGGCTGTGAATAAGAGAAATGTGATATATAATATATTACAAACCATGAATGAACTCTTTAATGCCGTTATTTAGACTGACCGTCGACAACACAGACTGCTGGAGGAAGGACTGAGGGAAGTAGGTTTCTGCATAATAAACAACTTAAACTGTTTATGTCTATTCGCCTGAAAGGAAGATGGAGACCTTCGCCTGAAGTCCTTAACTGGTGTTGCACACTTTGAGCCTCTTTGAAGTGTCCAACCTTTGAAATTCTAACAGAAACTGACAAGATATATGCTTTACAAGTATGTCTATTCTCCCGTAGAGTATATTCCTGCTACTAACTGCAGTATTTTTGACTTTTTTTAGAACATTTTAATTATCCAGAATTGGTATACCGTACTTTTCGGACTAAATTGTCCATCTGTCTTGCTCTCGTTCTGTCTCTCGGTTCCACTTTTACTTTGGCGCGCTACCTGTCTCACTCTTTCCCGGCCTCCAGCTTTTCCTGCTGGAGCGAGAAGCCCCTCACTGCAGGGCGCAGTACCTCAAGCCCCTCCTTCTCAACCTATGAGGCACGTGACGAGCTTCACAGTTCTGTTCTGTTAATCATAGCGTCAGAGTATTAACTATTTTAACATATTAATATCAGGGTTGCCAACTTTGGGTACCTGGCACACTCTATTTTGGCCTAGTAGAACAATAAGCAGCAGACTTTTACTTTTTTTTATCATTTCTACTGGATCTTAGATCTGCGCTTGCGCAATACGGGTCGGCAGTTGCCAGAGAGTATTTTTGTTGGGTAATCTATGGTAGGGCTAACCCATACAAAGCATATTTTAATGTCTATTTGCATGTTAATTGCATCAATTATTTCAGTTATGACTTCAAGAAAGGGCCTTCATTTGTTTTTTAACTTTACTTTTATTTTACGTGCCTCAAAGGTTGAGAAGGAGGGGCTTGAGGTACTGCACACTGCAGTGAGGGGTACTACGCTGGAGCCCGCCGCTTAGAGGTGGCGGGCGCGGACCGGTCCTAGAGCCCATAGTGTTAAAGGTGGTTAATTTTAACTGTAAAATCCATAGATTTAGGAGGTTCCCTAGTGGCCGTTAGCTGTACAACAAAAATGGGGGGAAAAGTCGCGGCTTATAGTCCGAAAAGTACGGCACTTGTTTATATTTATAATCATATTTTTCATTTTATTTGTAATCGACATCCATCCATATATCTATCTATCTTATCACCACATTACAGCTGACTGTAAAGTTCACCATCTCGGAGAAACAGGCATCGAGGCAAGAACCAATTATTGATCTTTACAGAGACATTGTTTACAGCTTAAAATACTGCTGCAAAAGGGCAATTCATTGACTTAGTAACAAGGAAAAATGCAGTTTACAGAATACATTATTTGTTTAAAATTCACAACCCAAACTATAGGATTGTGTACGCATTGCACAAAGATATTGGTGCACTTTATAGGACGATTCATGTGAACTGAATGCACTTGCAGTAAGTAAGTAGCCATATATAATTAGTTTTATCTTACCGTCAGCTGTGGGTGCAGCTCCACTCTGAGCTTCAGCGACAGCGTCTGCATCCACCGCAGGAAGTAGATCCCCTGAAACAACAGATAGGACACAAAAGGTCAGACTTTAACCCATATTAAACAAGTCTAACTTTGGGGTGACGGTATAAAAAAACAACAACGCTAAGAAACAATCTGTAGATGCTGGAGCGATACATATATGCTTATCCTGCAAAAAGGCAGGTATGTTTACACAGCACAGAATTAGAATAAGGCAATACATAAAGGAAATGACATCACATTCACATCGTGTGTCCCGGACAGCACATTTAGGGTGACGTAAATCAATATTTTAATAGTTCCTTTATGTTCAACGTGTATTCCTACATGTCCTCGTCGTTTAAAGAGTAGCTTCACCCGAATGACCAAATGAACATTAAGTCTGTTGTATATACTATTTTGTATGTACTTTCCCACGATGACTATATATGCCATTAAAGGTGGGGTAGGTCATTTTGGAGAAACCAGCTCGAGTGCGCTAGAATTTGAAAATACACAGCCGGAGAAAATCTGCCACTTCCTCACAGAGCCCCTCCTCCAACACACACGAACCGCACATGACCAATGAGGGCACGAGATAAGTCTGTGCCCCGATTGAAGGCTGACAGGCAGGTAGGCCATCCAGTTACTTTAGCCGGCTCAGATGATTGGTCGTGCTTTTTACAGCGCCACAGCTTCCACAGATGACTTTTTTTATGTATTTTTTGTCAAAGCACTTCAGATATTCATTGCTATCGGGATGTTAAGAACAAAAAGTGCCGGTTTCTCAAACTTACCTACCCCACCTTTAAGTCTGGTATTCCTGTCATGCTATGTTTTTTCTTTATTATTTCTTGATGGCTCTTCTGTCCGTCTTCTATGTTGAAAAAGTGAAGCATGATTTCCACCCCAAATAAGTCTGTACTATTGCTTACACTTGTATGTTTCTTCTCAATACAAATATTTGAAACGAGACTGTGTCAGTACTCTCTGCAACAAACCAGCGCTTTGCCTCGATACACAGAATAAGCACGTATCTCTCTCAGCGACACGTGTACAGATATTTAATTATAATACATGTTAACCTCGTTCTATTTTACTTTCCGTATCGTAAACCAGATTATATTTCTTTCTGTTTGCTGTATCTCCGTTGTTGTGCGCTCACCACAGGTCAGAGCTTGTCCTCGTCGTTTAACGGGTGGCTTTACCCGAATGGCTCTTTTCCCTCGACACACAGAATAAACACACATCTCCATCGGCAACATGTGTAACGGATACGGCGCTCTCTGGGAGCTAATCAGGCTCCGGAGCAGAGAGCGGGCGCACGGATCCCTTATTAGCTGTGACTCTGAGCATGTGCTCCACAGATGTGGGAGCTGGAGGAAATTGGTGGTGCCGAGGACTTCATTGAACAAAACCGTGCAGCATTCCTTTCAGGAGCCGCACTTCCCTTTAGAGATCGGAGTTTAATCCACACGCGGAGAAAGGACTACATCTGTACCTTTTACTCAAGTACCCGTGCTATTCATGTTTCATTATCAATGCCATCATGTCTCTTCTACATCAACACGTGTCCCCTCTTCTTCATGTCTCTTCTACATCAACATGTGTCCCCTCTTCTTCATGTCTCTTCTACATCAACATGTGTCCCCTCTTCTTCATGTCTCTTCTACATCAACATGTGTCCCCTCTTCTTCATGTCTCTTCTACATCAACATGTGTCCCCTCTTCTTCGTGTCTCCTCTACATCAACATGTGTCCCCTCTTCCTCATGTCTCCTCTACATCAACATGTGTCCCCTCTTCTTCATGTCTCTTCTACATCAACATGTGTCCCCTCTTCTTCATGTCTCTTCTACATCAACATGTGTCCCCTCTTCCTCATGTCTCCTCTACATCAACATGTGTCCCCTCTTCTTCATGTCTCCTCTACATCAACATGTGTCCCCTCTTCTTCATGTCTCTTCTACATCAACATGTGTCCCCTCTTCTTCACGTCTCTTCTACATCAACATGTGTCCCCTCTTCTTCATGTCTCTTCTACATCATCATGTGTCCCCTCTTCTTCATGTCTCTTCTACATCAACATGTGTCCCCTCTTCTTCACGTCTCTTCTACATCAACATGTGTCCCCTCTTCTTCATGTCTCTTCTACATAAACATGTGTCCCCTCTTCTTCACGTCTCTTCTACATCAACATGTGTCCCCTCTTCTTCATGTCTCCTCTACATCAACATGTGTCCCCTCTTCTTCATGTCTCTTCTACATCAACATGTGTCCCCTCTTCTTCATGTCTCCTCTACATCAACATGTGTCCCCTCTTCTTCATGTCTCTTCTACATCAACATGTGTCCCCTCTTCTCCATGTCTCTTCTACATCAACATGTGTCCCCTCTTCTCCATGTCTCTTCTACATCAACATGTGTCCCCTCTTCTCCATGTCTCTTCTACATCAACATGTGTCCCCTCTTCTCCATGTCTCTTCTACATCAACATGTGTCCCCTCTTCTCCATGTCTCTTCTACATCAACATGTGTCCCCTCTTCTTCATGTCTCTTCTACATCAACATGTGTCCCCTCTTCTTCATGTCTCTTCTACATCAACATGTGTCCCCTCTTCTTCATGTCTCTTCTACATCAACATGTGTCCCCTCTTCTCCATGTCTCTTCTACATCAACATGTGTCCCCTCTTCTTCATGTCTCTTCTACATCACCATGTGTCCCCTCTGTGGAAAGAGACTCTGAAAGTTTCAGGAACAAAGATTCTCTCTCTTTTTGATCCATTTCTATAAAAACCTGTCTGAAAATGAGCTGATCAGATTTTGGCCACTTTATGATGTCATAACGATGTGTTGTCTTGTGTAACCATTAGCCAATCAGCAACCATGGTAACCACCCCCCCCCCTTATCACCTGAATCTCCTCCTAGAGCACCAATAGGCGCATTCACACCGCAGTACAAAGTCCCCGGCCGGAAGTCCCCGGAGTTGGGGAAGGCTTCAGTAGAAGCTGCTGGGAGTCCCAGCAGCTTCTACTGAAGCCTTCCGAGTAAATCGCCAGAACGCCGACACCTCCTCATCTCCACCGCTCCCATGTTTTCTTTTGCCATAAGATAAGTTAGTCTCTCTGCGTTTGTGCGCTGGGCTAATGCTAATGCTAATAATGCTAATGCAAGGATAATACAATGGCAGCTTCACAAAACTTTGTTGGAGTTTTACGGGGCGTGGTTTGCAATCCGCCCAGCCAATCAGGAACCTTTTTATCCCACGAGAGAAAAGCACGTTGCCTGGAACAGTTAGGCTGCGGCCCCACGAGGACGAATTTGGTCGTTTGCGTTACTGTTTAGTGTCATATAGACCGTTCGGCCACACGAGGACGACCGAATATGGCACTAAACGACTGAGGAAACGACAACGGGTCCCAAGGTGGATAGAAAGGCATACGCAACTCTCTGGGGGGTCAAACGGCTCCGTGTGTGCGCCCTATACGGACATTTTCAGATCACTGATAGTGATTGCGCAATAGCCCCGCCTCTCCCCACCTCTTCTGCTCACCTCCGCTTACCCCGCGCCAGTGCTGAAGTGTTTCGCCACCAACAACAACAACAATGGCGGATCGCAGAGTTGCTATCGTGCTCCGGACGCTATTGACCATGCTACAGTTGTTTGT